>NC_066599.1:1377500-1557500 GCF_905475345.1 Vespula vulgaris | reverse complement strand
ATTTTATACGAGTTGCAACTATTTACATTTAATGGTATTACGTCTTTCCATTTGACAAGGTAGGGGAAACAGGAGGAGGAGGAGGAGGAGGAGGAGGAGGAGGAGGAGGAGGAGGAGGAGAAAGATTAGAGTAGATGTTCAATAGATAATACGGTTCAGCGGACGATGCATTTGTTATAATTAAATTAATAATTTCGTGTAAACTATGTATGCGTATATATACGTATACGCTATGCATGTGCGTACCTGAATTTGATAAAGGATAGGCTTCTAGTTCGCCGAGTGAAAGCCATCGAACACTTTACTCAACGTTGAGTCAACAGGTGATACGCGAAAACTAGCCATGGCTCGTCGAAAACTTCGTTCGGTCGATTATTTGCCGCTTCCTAACGCGAATATCGAACCCGTGATACGTGAACATTTAATCGAGAATAAACGAGTTAAACAATTTATTTCTACAATTTCTATTCGAAATAATTATATTCCGGTAAATACATACGTTTTCGATATAGATACATTTAATCGAAAAAAAAGAACACATATATATAACTAGTTGATAATAAATCTTTAAAACGTTACAACGTCTAATTAACTTTCACATCTTTTATATCATATCCGATATAATCCTGTAATTAATCATCCAACAACATCATTGATCGTACAATAATCAGAAAAACCAATTAGAAATTTTAATACATATCCGAAGAAAACAAACAAACAAACAAACATGCAATCCAATATTTATTAATTATTCAATTGCATCGTTAACTGTAATCGTGTAAAAATCTGGAAAAAAGAAAAAGAAAAGAAAAGGAAAAAAAAAAAAAAGAAAAAAGAATACAAATAAAAAGACAGCTGGATCATCATCGATCCTTCTTTTCTCCTTCTTTTCTTCGCCGGTTTCTTTCTCTCTTTTCGTTTGTTTTCTTTTTTTCTTATTTATTTCATTCATTTATTTTTTTCATTTCCTTTGTCATTCCCCACTTTTTCCTCTCTTTCTCTCTTTTGTTTTATTTTGCAGATGGAGGACTATGGTGCTTACAAGTGCGTAGCGAAAAATCCACGGGGCAATACCGACGGCGTCATTCGGCTGTACAGTAAGTGTCGTTTTGTTTACTCGCGCTTAAACCATCCGCAAAGAGCGTTTGCCAAGCTAATGACGGATCGTCGCGGGTGGTTCGTTTCTGTATACAGTAAACTCAAGGCCGGAGGCCGCGAGCAGCTGCCCTGCTGAACTACGGTTGCAGGCAGCAGCACTACGGCTGTTTACGAAGTCGACAGAGAGAGAAAGAGAGAGAGAGAGAGAGAGAGAGAGAGAGAGAGAGAGAGAAGAGAGAAGAGAGAGAGAAGAGACGTTGGCATCTCGGCTAGTCACGTAATTTCCCTTCCAAGCCCGCGAGCGGTTTAACCACTTTCTTATAAACCCGTCCGTAGGTACGGTTAGCTAGGACGTATCGCGAGCCCTTTCCTTCCATCCTCTTATTGAACATGAGCTTACTAGCTAGTTCTCTCTTACCCTCCTTAATTAGTTGAGTTAAAGCGCTTAGCGTATTCGCCAAAGGGTACCTTCGATTAATCGACCCTTTAATACGTATCTTCATCGAACGTTTCTAAATAATTATCGACGTTTCTTTCTTTCTTTCTTTCTTTCCTTCTTTCTTTCTTTCTTTTTTTCTTCTCTAATTTTTTTTTCTTTTTTTTTCTTCTCTTTTTTCTTTCTCTCTCTCTCTCTCTCTTTTTCTTTTAAAGCAGGCGTAACTATTTTTCCATCGTTGGTTTTTAGATTCGTCGAGTTTCTTTTTTAGATTCTTTCTTTTTTTTTTATAAATTAAGTGGTAGAAGATGTATCGGAAGATTCTGATACGTTCGTTCGGTTCATTGGAAAAGGTCGTTGAAAGATCTCCCGACGATCCACATACATTCCGCTCCACTTTGATCTACACGGATCGTGTATAACTTTGGAACTAATCAAAATCGTAACTGTAAATACTCGTTGATAAATTAAATACGATAATTGTTATTAAAAGTTAGCGAGAATGCGTTTCGAAATATACGTATTTATCAATCTACAAAATCATCATACGAGTTGTTAGTTAATGTTTGATTAATGAGATATACTCTTGCATTGATCTACTTCCATGGCTTAATTATATTTCAAAGAGACAATGAGATAGAAAGAGAGTTTAGATAGAGGTGTATGATTTTACGATTCTAATGTATGCATATGACATAAAGGGTTGACGAATAAATGGCCGCTCGCCGTCGACAGTCTATATTCACGTGTGTACGAACATGCGTGCATACTAAACGTAGTTATATACGAGAAAGAAAGAGAGAGAGAGAGAGAGAGAGAGAGAGAGAGAGAGAGAAAGAAAAAGAGACGGACGGTGAGATAGAGAAACGAGAGGATTCTCCATTAGCATGCATCGGTTTTTCGCATTAGCGACATTCAAATGAAGCGGCCGTTTAGCATAAAAGGCTACCGACGTAAAAAGGATAGCGTAAACGGACTGCTTTGCCCTCTGTTCGTTTATTTCTTTTTTCTTTGTCTTCATTCTCTCTCTTTCCAAAAAGGAACAGGCTCGCAGTTCTGTCCGATGGAATCTGATGAAAAAAAAAAAAAGAGAGAAAGAAGAAAGAAGATAAAATTAAAAAAAAAAAGACGGCAGAAAAAAGAAAAGAACGATATACTTTTCATAAGATTACTACTTATTAAATAATATAGATCGACGAAAGAGAGTTCGAGCGAGGAAAAACAATGAAAGAAACGAAGTGGATGAAGATACTTCTTGAGTGTGTGCAAAGGTAATGGAAAGGGAAACAGGGATAGAAAGAGAAAGAGAGAAAGCGAAAAAGAATAAGAGAGGGAGAGAGAGAGAGACGAACGTATCCGCCGAAATTAAGTGGTAGCAGTCAGAGATATGTCAGACGAGTTTTATTAAGCGACATAAAAAAGAGATTTGTAGTCTCGGTCGCAAGGGCTCGAGAGGAAGGGATAACCATCCCCCGTCGTGGTCCCGAAGGGTGCCTCGTGAAACCGAAGGAAGCACGAGAAGAAAGACGATGAAGACCAGAGAGAGAGAGAGAGAGAGAGAGAGAGAGAGAAAGAGATTGAGAGAAAAAGAGAGAGAGAGAAAGGGAAGCAAGAGTCGCAGAGATATGAATTTATTATTAAGGACCGCCTAAGGGCCAAAGTACCCCTGTTTCTTGATATCCAACCATTCCATGCGGTTCCACCCTTCGTCCTTTTTTCTTTCTCTCTGTCTTCCTCTCCTCCCGTCTCTTCCCACCCTCTATCATCTCTTTCTCTCTTTCCTTCCTCGTTCCTTCCATATTTCTATCTCTTTCCATTTCTCATCCTCCTCCTCCTCCCAGCTGCTTTTCCTCCTTCCCAAGGAAAAGCTCGAGCGCAACTAATTTATTCCATAGTCGAGTCAAACCGCGGCCAATGTGCGGCTCTAGACGAGAGGGGTGAGGTAGAGAAGAAGAACGGTAAGAGGGGAGAAGCAGCAAAACTTGCGGGCGTTCCGTGGATAGCAACAATATCGTATTCATTCGGCTGTTCGTCTTCTCTCTCTCTCTCTCTCTCTCTCTTTCTCTATCTCTCTCTCGAATGAACGAATGAACGAACGAACGAACGAACGAACGAACCATTGCTTTTGCCATCTCGACGAGCGAGCTTCTTACCTATACATAATGCACAATGTCCTTTTCCTCTTTCCTTTTTCCTCTTTCCTCTTTCCTCTTTCTCTTTCTTTTTCTTTCTCTCTGGCTCTCTCTCTCTCTCTCTCTTTCTCTCTACAAAGACGTGAATTTAATTGTCCATCGTTATGCGCTCGGTCTGTCAACGTTTATCCCCAGTATTTCTTTCTCTTTCTTAATTAGGCGAAACCAATTCGATGCTTCCCTAGATTTTCAATCTTTCTCTTTCTCCTCCTTCTGCCAAACGAACAAATATGATCCTATGGATCTTTTCTCTCTTTTTTTTTTTTTTCGAAAGTTTCGTGATAAACTACTGAGTAGATTTTCTTTTCTTTTCTTCTTCTCTTTTTTTTAATAGATCGCGATCTAATCGTTCATATTTTATTTTATTTTCTCTTCTTTCTTTTTTTTTTTATAGTATTAGTTTATAGCAATAGTGATGATAATAATAGTAACGTTATAAATCATAGGTATTTATAATCAAAAAACGTGAACGAGTCCATGTTGAAAGATAAGATTTTCCTAATAAATTTTCTCGTACAATAATAATGTATGTACGAAGGAAATCTTCTTCGCTTTGATCGATTTGAAATACGATGATAATTTCATTCGAAGTTGCCAACGCGATATGAGAAACTGAAAGTTAATTATTGAAAGTAGATAATATTTCAAATCGTTTACAGTCTAAAAGTTCTCTCTCTCTCTCTCTCTTTAATTTCGATCGATTCTTAACAACAACACGAACTCACTCGCGACATTATCCAACGATTAGAAATTTAGGAGGAGTGAAACTTTAGTATGGTGGATCAAAGTCCCGCAAGACTTTCCATTTGCGTTCGGAAATTTTGCTAATGAAATCTTCAGCGAGCGAGCGAGTAAACTTTTCCTACGTACTTCTAGTCTCTCTCTCTCTCTCTCTCTCTCTCTCTCTCTCTTATCCTACTACACCCCATAGCTAAATCGAATTTGACTCTTCTTTAATTATGTAACTAGCCGATCTCGCTAGAAAAGAAAGAAATTTTGTGTTGTTTCGTACGATCGAAAAACTTATACCTAAAGGTACCAACTTAATTAAACATCGTAAGATTTAAAATACATAATTAAATGATCTTGTCCTTGGTAGAGTATATAACAAGTATAAGATGGGTTGGTAAGTTTCTTCGATGATTTTAATTATTAATCGATCGGACTTTGGCAAACTCAACGCGCTCGAACGCATAAAACGAGCTTGAAACTTTCTCTCGGAGTTGTAAAAATTGTTCATTCTTTATTCTTCTCTTTTCTTTTCTTCGATATGAACCACCGCCATATCGTGTTGTTCGGAACAAAGCGTATGTATATAAAGAGTCACATGTAGTATGTATATGTATACTAACTTGTTTCGCGTACACGTTTCATCTACACATATAAAGAAAAGTTTTAAAAGAGAAATCCCGAAGGTTCCTAACAACTTTTGTACTTTCATAGCGTCTTACGAATTCCAACAGCACGGATTCGATAAATTATTTATCTTGTACTACTTCTCTGTCTCTTTCTCTCTCTTTCTCTTAATCCTACTTCATGAGAAGAGAATCATAATGAGTACGTAGTTCTTAGATTATTTAGTTCATAGAGAATTGTCAATAACGAACTTAGAACCATTTGTAAAATTAGTTAAATGGTTCTTTAATTCTTGAAAAAGAAACAAAAAAAAAAGAAGGAAGACAGCATATTTCTCTCATAATGAAAGAACAAATAAATCATTTGTTTTCTTTTATTCCTGTTAAGAAGACATCACGATTTAATTATTTATTCAAACCTTCTTTCTCTCCTCGTCTCTCCTCGTCTTTGTTCTTCTTTAATTATTCTATCTTGGTCTTTTTATCATTTTATTTTAAATCTAAAATAAATTTTATAAATTCGCATTAGGTAAAAAAAATCTCGACAGTTAACGATTTAATCGAATGGTTTTATTATTCTACTTCTTCGATGAGCGACTTCCAAAAGATAAATCTCTTTTTATTAAATAATAATATTCTCTAGATTATATTTTCCCTCTTGTTTTCTTAATAAACGTATATATATATACACGTTTCTCATTAAATGTGTATGTATATGTATACATACATATATATATATATATGTATTAGTGTATTATAAAGAAAAAGATAGAAATAAGAAAAAAGGGATCTTTCGAGGCCAACGAAGCGTGAGTAAATAAAAGTATGCTACCGGAAAGAAAAGAGGAGTGAGAGGTGGGGGAAAAGAATAAGAGATGAAAAGATAGAACGGCGTAAAGCGTTTTTTAATTTAGCTAAAATCTTTCCAATTGCACCGAGTATGCTTCCACGAATCGAGACGTTTAGCTATCCGCAAAATGGTATATTAAGTAGGAGAAAGAAAATTACTTATGGAGACAACAATGTGGAAGATGTTCTTAATAATTAATTGTCGGTTGCTGATTAGTTTGCTGATTATTTTGCAATTGTAAACATTTCGAAAGGGAAAAAAAAAGGAAAAAAGGAATTTCAAAGTAATCATAGGGAGCAAAGAAGAAAGAAGAAAAGAAAGATTAAAACGAATGAAGAAAATTTTGAAAGATCGATCTTAAACTAATTTCTACAAAACTATTGTCAATACTATAATCGTCAAGCTGATTATCGTAATTCATAAATACGTTGATACGACGTTTAACGTATTTAAAATAAAACATGGATAATCCGAGAATAATTTATTTTCTTCTTTTTTTTTCTAGACAATAACAGAATAATTATGAGAAATGACAAGGGGGTAGTTTGACGTAACGAACGAATTATATAACAATATCAATGATCCTTATCAAAAAAGTGACGTGGCTCGTTGAGTAGCGACAGTATGGCGACTTCAAATAATCGTAGAAACGAAAAGAAAGTCAGCAGAAGGTTAACGGAAGGCCGCTTGTGAGGAACGACTTTTGGAATCGACTTTTCTGCGGAAGAGAAGTTTGGCAATTTCCTGGGGCTAATCTGGTGGTCGGTCAGCATTGAGATGCTGTTGGGGCTAGAGAATCGACTTCGATACGTGGGAGAAGCTAAGAGAAGGCTCTGGACATAGAAATCGAGAAAGACAGACAGACAGACAGAGAGAGAGAGAGAGAGAGAGAGAGAGAGAGAGAAAGAGAGAGAGGATAAGGGTGAATAGGGGAAGGTGGACCAAACCAACCACGAACGTCAGGCGGTCCCATGAATTATACAAGCGACTCTCCTCTTCTCTCGAACGTGCCTGCTCTTCAAGAAAAGAAAGAAGGAAAGGAAAAGGAAAAAATAAAATAAAAATAAAACTTGAAGCATGGATAAAGAAGAGAAAGAGGAGAGGCATTCCCTAGGGAAAATCTCGAAAAGATAAAAAGAGAAAGAAATAGACTCGAATGCGTGCCAAAAGAGAGTTTAACTTATCCCACCGTGAAGATTCTTTCTTTGCGATCGACTGACCACGTCCAATAAGGTGCTTTTAATTAGATCGTGATCCTTCGATCGTGACGTGTTAGGTGACTTGATTTTAAGAGTTCTCTTGCGATTTGGGACATTCTTTCTTTCTCTTTCTCTCTCTCTCTCTTGCGCGCGCTTTCGCTCTCTTTTTTTCTTTTTAGCTAACCTATGAGAAAAAGAAGAAAAGAAAGAAGAGAGAGAGAGAGAGAGAGAGAGATGGAAAAATCGATAGGATTCTATTCTCTTTATGGACCAACGATCTTGAGAAAGATCTCACACAGCTCTTTCCCAAAAGCAAGAATTTAACATTTCTAATGTATCTCGTAACGTTTTATCGTTCACCGATTCGAGTCTCTCTCTTTCTGGGACTCTTTGAAGTTTTTATGCGATTTAAATCGTGTAGTATCTCTGTGTATATCTCTCTCGAGTCGATTTAACGAGCTTGAATTTATTCGTAAGTTCGTTTTCTTTTTTTTTTTTTCCTTTATCGCTTCTCTATTTTTTACTCGTCAGTGGGATAACTCATACATTAAAAGTTTTATTTTCGTGGATGATAATAATGATAACGTGAGAAAAAAAGAGAGAGAGAGAGAGAGAGAGAGAGAGATAGAAAGAAAGAGAAGAAAAAAGAAAGAAAAAAAAAAGAGAGAAAGAGACAAACGAAAAGAAAAGGTAGAATTTATTTCGTATATAAGAAGTACCTACTTCTTCAAACTTCTTCAACTTCCTCTTCTTCTTCTTCTTCTTCTTCTTCTTCTTCTTCTTCTTCTTTTTCTCCCTCGCCATTCCTTTTTTCTTCCCCATCGTAAAACCGAAATCACGTAAGACGATTTGCACGCGAGCAAATCGTGAGGACAGATTTTGAATTTCCATAGTAAGCTCCGTGAAAAACGTGAAAACGTTAGAGGCACGCAAGCATTCGTCTTGCGGAAATTCTTGCGGAAATATTTCGCTCTTCCTCCCTTTACCAAGAGGAGATTTTCTTCTTAACGCTAGACTCTCTCTCCCTCTCCCTCCCTCTCTCTCTCTCTCTTTTTCTTCGCATACCCACCCTCGCGCGTTCTATTTTACCATCACCGTCTCACTCCCTCCTTCTTTCACCCCACTCCACCCCACCCCATTCCATCCCATCCCAACACCCCCTCTCACTTTAATCGCATTATCGAACATAGACATATTTTCATTCGTCTCTGGTAATCTCTTCTCAGTTTTCAAATAGTTTACTTTATATTTTCCTTTTTTCCATGTCTTATATCAAAGCAAATGGTTTAAATATATATATATATATATACACATTCGTACATACATATATATACATAGATATATATTAAATATTTTATTTATAGATAGCGAAATCATTTGATCTTTATCATCGTCAAATGATTATTGAAAAAAGAAACGAGGAAATATTTTGTTTCTTTTCTTTTCTTTTTTTTTTTTTCACAGACAATCCATCTCTTTTTCTTTCTCTTTTTCTTTCTCACACACCCTTCTCTTCGAGATTTCTTTCTAAAACTTTGTATTCTTTTTCTCTTCTCGATTACTCGTTTGTTCGATCGAAGCTGCAGCATGCTCTCGCGAATCTGCTTATGAAAATTAAGACTAAGAATAGTTTGGCAAAGTTGAAAGATCGATGCGATTTCGTAACTTCCCGAAGTAATTAATTTTCCTTCTGTCGAACAATCGACCTTCCTTCTCTTTCCACTGTTCTCTCTCTCTCTTTCTTGTCTTTTCATTGTTCCGCGGATCTTAATACGAAAGATCGACGATTATTTCTCTTGTGAATGAACGTTCTTATTATAAAAAAAGAGAAAAAAAAAGAGAAAAAAAAGGAAAGATAAAAATGGGGAAAAAAAAAAGAAAATTGAAAGATTGACACGCTCGCTTGTCATAATATCCCGTGAATAAAGATTAATTTAACAATTCAGCCGCGTCGAGTCAGCTTATGAAATATTAACTTTTGAAATATTTCATTATGGTTAAGCTCACGTCGTCATGTGACGGCTTGACAGATTCATATCCCTACATTAATGAGTTCATTTTTGATTTTTTTCTTCCTTTCTTTCTTTCTTTCTTTCTTCCTTTCTTCCTATCTTTCTTTCTTCTAATGAATTTACGAAATGTCTCGTTTTTATTCCATATAAATTGAAAAGGAAATTCGATAAGATGTCAAAAATATAATGTCAATCGATGTTATTAATGGATATACCCGTTAAAATATTTAAACTTTTCGACAATTATTTCGATACCATCGATGGTATCAAATACGAAAATAAATTTCTATTCGCTCTCTATCTTCACTTTTTTTATTTCTTTTTTTCTTTACATCTTATTTTATTTCATTTATTTTTTTTTTTTCGTATATTTTTCTAAAAACGAAAGAAAAGGAAAGAAAAGAAAAGGAGAAAAAAGAAGAGAAAAGGAAAGCTTTGTAGGACGCGCGAAACGAAATGTTAGCCGTGCTATGCGTCACATTCACATGTACAACACACACGCGTGTACAACACACACACATACACACACGCACGCGCATGCATGCAAGGAGATCATACATATCACGTAGTACGGTCGGTAAAGCAGCTACAAAAGCGTACGAAACGGAAATTGAGCTGACACTGTTATGACCAATTCATTTCCCGTCCCTTCCTTGATGCTCGACGACTTCTCATATCTCTTCTCTTCGTCCTGTCACAACTTACAACGTTTTGCTTTTTCTCCTTCCGTTTTTTTTACCACCCTCCAGCCCACCCCCTTCTCATCCACCTCCATCGCTCGACTCCCTTAACTTTTCACGTATATCTTTCGTATACTTTCGCATGCATATTATTCAATTGGAATGAAAAAAAAAAGAAAGAAAAAAAAAACATTATATTGATATAAAAACAATTATGTACGCTTGATTCATTTTTTTTTTCGATCATCTTTCGATCGCTCTTTCGTTCATTGCCGACGTACACACACACACACATGCACACTTCACGACACGTAACACAACTACCACGTGTACACATCAAAGATATTCTGTCTATCCTCTTATCCTTCGTTCAAACGTCAATGAGCCCTCAGGCTGATTGTTGAAAACCGTTTACGTGGAAGTTCGACTGTTAATTAATCCCAGGACGAACGATATTTCGCTTTGAGTTTCCACGTTATTCCCTCGATTCGTGTGACTTGAAAGTTTTAGACGATTTTCGCTTTGATAATCGTTCCGTTTCGAGCGATCGTGTAATTATTAAATAAATAAATGATTCAATGGTAATTATTGCGAATTACGATTTAAAGCGATCACGTACGATTACAGTGTTACTCCTTAGTTATTCTTTTATCATCGTATTGTATTTTGGTCGTTTCATAATAATTTGTCGTTTCGTAATTTGTAATCATTGTTATTAACAATTGTATTCAATACGATTTTAATTATTGCAACTTTGAGTGATTTTAATTGCGAATGTCGAGTCTTGACATGATCGATCGATTAACAATACGAAGAAAAATTATCATTGTATATTAATTAAATGTTTGATCTTTTTAACACGTACAAGAAGAAAAAACATATTTAAATATACTTACACCGTCGTGTAAAATTTCGTACTTACGTTTCTAACTTTTTCACCGACGTAAAAAGTCATACAAAAATATTATATCATAGTGGTGAAAATGTAAGTTATTTCTACGCAATTGTTCAAAAATGTTCAACTCAGAAAGATCTCTTGCAAATGAAATATCTAAAAAAGACTTGACTCGACGAATTATTAATTTTACTTTTTTCTTTTTTTTCTTTAAATTTATTATTTAACACTCACGTGTACGAAATCGATGGCTATGATCGATACTGCCAATTCGGATTTAATTAAAACGTATTTTCCCAGTATTGGTTTATATAATTTAGATATCTTTATAATCAACGATACTCTATTTCATTTAAACGTCAAATGAAAATTGCTTTTTTTCCTTTTTCTTTCTTATTTAAATATAATCAAATACTAACCGTAAGACCATCTTGTGAATCTTATGCCACGGATCAATTTCTCACGAATATTTCTCTTATCCTTATTCTCGAATGCCATCGTAATTACATGTCTATAAATTTCGAATTGTTAATAAAATAAAAGGGAAAGATAGAAAAAAAAGCACTATTTTTCTCACCCAGCTATTTCCAAGAAAATGCATATATGTCGTACGGTATACATCGATATACTATAAGTAGACGCTGTTGTAAACACGAGCATCACGGATGTTGCAATGAAAAATATAAAAGTTTCTTTGAAATATTTATTCACGTTGAAGGGAACATACAACGGTATAAATATCGCGTCGGCCATATCGTAGTCTAGATATAACAACGTAATGCTGCAACCGAAGAAAACGATGAAGCGAATACTCACAAAAGCTGTAAAAGTAAAAAAGAAAAAGAAGTACTCTTCCTCTCTCTTTCTCTCTCTCTTTCCAATTTGTATCTATTTTGTTTTTATATTTCCTTTTTCATTTTAACTCTTACCTAAAAAGATCAAAGTGTAGAGTTTGTTCTTAAGACTGTACGCATGAACGATATTTACTTCATCTTTGCTTTCCAATATGTTTCCAACAGTTCATTGACATTTTCTATAACGATTTCATCTATGGGAAATGTGGAAAAAAAAAAAAGAAAGAAAGAAGTTACGATCGAGCAACAAACAGAATGAATAAGACAAGACTTATCGAGATATTTCTTTCATCTTAAAATTCAATACGTTGTAAGTATGGATAATGCAAATGGTAAAATATAAATGAAAGATTTCGTATGAGACGAAACGTTTCGATCATCCGTCGTATAAACTTCGAGTGTCTGTAAATTAGATTTATAACGTGTGACTACGTATACGTGAATGAGCATTTGACAATTCTATTTGTCGTTTCTACCTCGGAAATTAATATCAAAGACATATGGATATTGTAAATAAACATTACGAGCATTCTTCTCAATCTCCATTGATGTAGGCTGAAGATCGACGATAGTTAATAACATTTTTTTTTTTTTAACTTATCCAGATCGATATATTTCAATCGATCGTTCGACTTTTCGTTAGAAAAAAAATAATAAAAAATAATTAAAAGAAGAAGAAGAAGAGAAGAAAAAGAAACCTTTCAAAATCAATTTTACTCGAAATTTATTTAGAATAGAGCTTAGATGTATTTGTTTCTCTCTCGACTTATCGAAAACAACTGCAAAGAGAAATGTTTTCCAATTCCTTTCAACTTTACACGCTATCGTAATTATCGTTAATAATGAATAGAATTTCAAAGGAAGCAAAGGAAAAGGATGGGGGTTGGGAGATGGGGCGGAGACGTAGGAGATATAGAATGCTCGAGGTAACTCGATCGTTCTATGAGAAAGATTTAATGATCCAACGTTTGCGTTCACCTGATAGACGTAACCGGTAATATCGTTCTATAATAGAGTCATCGATCGTTAATAGTCGAGACTACGAGGCTTCGCCCTATCTTTCGTGTAATTATCCCTTTTAGAATTACCTTCCTCGTGTTAGTTCGATTTTCTTTTTCTCTTTCTTCTCTTCTCTTTTCTTTTCCTTTTATTCTTTCTTCTTCTTCTTTTTTCTTTTTCTTTTATTTCTCTCTCTCTCTTTTTATTTTTATTTTTTCTCTATTTTTTTTTGCTCCATTCTCCTCTCTCTCTCTCTCTCTCTCTCTTTCTCTGTGTCTCTATGAAATATTAATTATTCGAGAAAGTTTAAGAGAAGATAAAGTTCAAAAGAAAAAAAAACGTGAATTTTATTCCGAATTGGCGATTTTTTCCTTTTTTTTTACTTTTTATTTTGTCTTCTTTCGTTTTGTTTTACCTTTATTTATTTATTTATTTATTTATTTATTTATTTATGTATTCTTTATTCCTTTTTTATTTCCCTCTATCTCTAATCACAACTATCGACGTAACATCGTACTTTTTAAATAATAGTTAAGATAACTTTCAAGTCGTTCATTTAAAGGATTTGATCACCATGGCGTAAGAAGCAGATTTTTGTAAAGTCTAAAAAGAAACATTACAATAATACTATTGTAGTGATAATAATAATTATTATTATTATTATATATTAGTGATAATAGTAGACAATTTTAGAACGATAATAGTAACATACCGACATGAGAAGTTCGTACGAGAGAAATTGAATGCATCCAACAGAAATGTAACACGGTTTTATACTTCTCATCATTACAAGATAAAATAATTTTCGTGTTTTAATTGGCAACAAGTACCATGGCGTTGCATATCTGTAATAAACAATTTTTTTTGTTTCTTCTTTCTTCGAAATGAAATCTGTCAAAATCCGTTTTCATTTTTTATATAATCGCGTGCGTATATTTTTTTAATGTTTTTTGTTTGCTTTTGCATTTTATTAGAAATATACTCACGCTTTGTTAAAAACGTCAGCACTGTAATCGATCACCAATTGACCGATATGACCGGTGAAGAACACGAAAACCATAACCGCGAACACGTAAAACACGTAGGTAACAATTTCGTCGAAATTTTGCTCGGTCATGTCCAAAGTTAGAATCTAAATGACAGGTTAATGGGAATTATCGAGTGCCGAACCAATTGAAATCTTTTTCAACGTGAATGTCTCTGACTGCATTTGACGGCTATACAAATTGTGAAGAGAGAAAGAGAGAGAGAGAGAAAGAGAGAGAGAAAGAGAGAGAGAGAAGAAAAAAAAAATGAAAAAAGATATCTGGGATAAGAGGTTGGTATGATTTTTATGTTCCACGAATCGTGTATACCATTTATTTTTTTTTCCTTTTTTCTCTCTCTTTTCATCGCTAATGGTTTCTTATCGATTTCATTTAAGTACTCTTAAGTAGAGAAAAAAAGAGAGAGAGAGAGAAATTTCGTGTAAAAAAAGAAAAAGTAAAAAACAAAGAAAAAAAACACACACAAAATAATTCACACTACTTACAATGAAAATTTCAATGGCGAGCATAACGAATGTTAGCACAAATTGAAAGAATAAATTCCATTCGTAATATGAATTCACGAGATTGGCGAAACTTAAACATTAATACGACAAATAATTTGATTTGATTAATTTATAATATATAAATATATTGCGCATACCGTATTATTAAATGTCGAGGGAATAATATTATTTCCCATAAAATTCACTCGATAATTAAGAAAAGTAAATTTTCCATTATTATACTGACTTTATCGCTCTTTTGTGACATTTCACGCTGTGGACTACTCTAGCATATAATTGTTCGGCATCGTTAAGGTCACCTTCATTCTCCTCGTTTATGATATTCTCGAATAAATATCTAAAAAAAAAATATATATGTAAAAAAAAAAAAATTGATTTGAAAAAAATTTTTCAATCTTTTTTTTTTTGTATTATTATTATTATTACTATCTTTTTTTTCTGTTTTTTTCATAGTCAAATATTTACCCTGCGATTTGAAATAATCCACAGATGTGCTTCATACAGATCAAAATCAACGGATAAAAAGCCATTGATATTGCACCGACCACCGTTGTCACAAAGAAGGCTATCAAGATCATATAAAAGAAATATTTTTCATGATCGAAAAAGAATACAGCAGGAATGGGTAATTCGCGTGGTCTGGTTTCGTTTAATGGTGCAACGAGATCCAAAATTGCAGGAGCCATCGAAAAAAATATTAGAAAATACATTGAGAAATAGTGAATAGCTGGAAAAAAAGAAAAAAGGGATATACGAACATTAATATCAGATGACTCTTCGAGTTGATTTCTTTCTTTTTTTTTTTAAATATTTTTTACCAATCGATTCGATGATCATGAAAGTACTTTAAGTCACATAGATTTTTCGTTTTGAAATATTTTGTCGTTTGGATTTGTATTCTTTAAAAATTATTTTTCTGTAATAGAGACAAATAGAAAAAATAAGTATAATTATTCATGAAAGATAATTTTTTTGTGCGTATAATCCTAAAATTTTCAAAATAGTATAAGACACACAGAGAGAGAGAGGGAGAGAGAGATATTTTGTAATATCTCAAATGACTTAAATCACTTTCATAGTAACAAACGACTCAATTTTTTGCTCAATTTCATTTTAATCGATCGTTTAAATGTATTCTTTTAAATATACGAGCGATGATATACGAGTTGTCAATGAGTAAAAATAATTACTTGCAAAAAGATTTTAAACTCGGCAAAATGATACGTGTGATGTTCCTCTCGTTCGAGAATAAAAGTTTAAAGCTTTGAATGAACAAAAGTGTTTGATCCCTACCGGCTAAAATTACAGTGAACATTTTGCTTTCCTCTGCGTGCTCCTGCATAATTCCCCTTTCTCTTCCAACGGCGAATATACTCCAGTCATACTTGATGTGTTCCAAAATCATTTTTACCTGAGAAAGTCAATATTTTTTCCTTAAATATAAATTTCTTTTGCTCACAGTTTCGGATAAATGTCTTCGATTTAATACACTTCAATTTTATTATGGAAATAAAATATAATTTAATTTTATAGCAATAAAAATAACTATTTCTTCTCGAAATTATTTTCACTCAATTAAATTTCATTTCCAATTTAATCAACTCTCTCAATATAATTTATCCTAATTATTTATTTTTATTTAGCTTTCATTCATGTAAAAATCACGTTTTATTTAATTTTATATCAATTTTGTCCTTTAAACAAATTATTTAATATATATTTTAGTATATATATTTTTTCCAATCTCTTCAACAATTCCTAGTTCTTTACGTATATATATATATATACATATATATATTTACATACTTTCTCATTGTTGACATACATAGTATAATAACCCTCAGCGATGGCAACACTCGGTAAAAAAAACATGCACACATTCGTGACGGTTTCCATATTGACGTTCGATGCAATCATAGATATCTAAGAAATTAATCGTTTCGTTATTAAATAAATAAATAAAACTATTTACGGAGAAAAAGAAAAATTATTAAAAAAAAAAAAAAAAAAAAGAAAAAAAAAGAAAAAAAAAATCTAAACGCACTTGAGGAATCAAAAGACAAGCAAGGCACATTTTCGCTATTATCCTTAAAACAAACTTTCTCTTTTTATCCAGAAACGGCCATAGTCCTACCATGGATAAAAAAAATCGATTTAATTTGTAATAACTGTCCTCGAAGATGTCCATCTCGGTAGAACGATCGAAACACTTCTGATGTCTCTCAGAAAATTTTTACCTCGAGTTTTACATCGATTTATTATTTTTTTTTCCCTTATTATTTTTCTTCGCCTTTTGTTTTCTATATTTTAAGAAACCACGAGATATCAGAAATAACAAGTAGTGTTATCAAAGAACGTTGGACTGTAATTATCGAATTATTATACTTGCAACAGTTAGGGTTCTCGATACGACACCACCACAACATTTTATCGATCGGGAATACCAGCAGGTGTTACTCGTAATTATTGTTCCTGAGTATCTTCGTCTTGCCTTGCGACTTCGTAAAATTGTCACAACTATTAATTTACCCTCCGCTGTTCTCGTAACACATGCGCATTAGACGAACATTCTCAATCGTCGTCGTTGTACGAATGAGTAACCTCAACCAAGTTCTCTAAAGACAAGAACATAATTGTAAGTACGTAAGAACACGTAACATATATTAAATTTGTCTCTTATCTCTTTTGACTTAATTAATATAATAATATAATCTATAGGAATAATTTATTTCCACAAAAAAGAAAAAGGAAAAGAATTTGTAAACAGAACTATGAATATTTTTAAATGACGTTAGATCATTTAATACGAAAGAATTGTTTAATTTTTAATCGATCGATAAAATTTGAAATTTATTTTCCAAGCATTATTTATTCTGACATGTATCAGCACGTGTTTCTTTTTCCTTTTTTTTTTTTTTTTAATTCGTGCATATCGTTAATTAAGTACAATATATTAATCTAGGACGACGTTTCGCGAATTGGATAATTATTGGAAATACGAGTGTTCGTAGTTGTGATAATACCTGTTGCTTCGTTCTACGCTATGCTATTGACGCATAATGCGATAGTGACAGTGATCGAAAATATCGTATTATCATTTTTCGAGCAAACATATTTTTGCCAAGATCGAGTAATTACGTTTAATATTAATATAAAAATTCTATCAAATATTTTTCAACATATTCAACCATCAAAAAAAAATCGAAAATAAAAAGCCTCGAAGAACGAAAGTTCGATGATTAATTCGTAATGATAATTATTGTTCAACGCAAAAATACGTTTATACATATACATACGTTTTTTGTTTCTTTTTTTTTTTTTTAACATAATACCGTTCTTTGATCCTTTTGTTCATTGTTAAACATGTACGAGTGCTAACGAGGAGGATCAAAGGAAAGGCAAACCAAAAGTAAAATGGTAGATAGCTAACCGCACATAATTAGTAGTGCAAGCAAACTTTGGACGTAGATCAGACAGCATAAAATTCTTTCTCGTGAAATTTAGATCACTGAAAATTGCACCATATTTTTCTTTTCTTCTCGAATTTTTCCTTATCGTGCAGTTTATATTGGAGCTTATTATTAACAAACAGAAAATATCTTTTTATTTGTTTTCGAGTAATTCACGTATATTGTTAAATATATAAAAAAAAAAAAAAATGTACATTTTCCTTTCGCTTCATTTATTCATATAATATCATTTTAAACTTGTCTGAATATATTGACGTTAAAAATGATGAAAATTGCAAAGTAATTTTCTCTCAACTCTCTCATTATATACGTACGTCCTTTTGAAATTGTTCGAATTTATTTCGATTTATAAAAACGATAGAAATCACTTTGCGCTTTCTATTCCCATCGCTTCGTATCAAACTCGTTCGATTTCATCGCGTTAAAAATTTCTAAATTGCACTACCATTTAATATAATGCACTACCATTAATGCATTTGTTATTAATGTATAAATATTCGATCGAGAAGTCAAAATCAGATCGAAAATTACACAACATCGATTTCTCTTTTTCCTTTTTCGAAGGAAATTTATTTATATTAATAACAAATGTACCGAAACATTTTCGAAACTTTTCAACACAATACCAGAACGCAATGATTTTCAATATTCCATTTCATTGATTTACCACGAATAATATTATGAATCGGAGTGCTCTTACACGAGGTAATGGCTTATGAAACGAAACGATTCGACGACGCGTTTATTATCGCCTGTTTCCATTTATGACTTTTATATCTACGAGAGATGAAGAGAGAGAGAGAGAGGACACACGCTCGTAACGAAGTCAATTAAATTAGGTGGAATTACGCAAAAGCGTAGAACGCGTCGAGCGTTTACACGAACGCAAACTCGGCCGATCATTAATTTCTATTTCACCGTAATATTCTATTTCGTCGAAATTTCAGCTTTACGTTGTCTAAGCTCTCGTAAATATACCGGATAAGTCAGATCTAAAAACGCATACTCGCATATACGTTGTATATTACTGTTATATTATCTTTTATCAATTTTACGATAACTTTTGACGAGAGAAAAAATATTTTCGAAGGAAAAATATGTTTCATTCCTTTAGTCACATATCCGCAAATAGATGAAAATTTTTATTTGAAAATCATATTTTTTTCCGAAAAGAATATATAAAAAAAAAAATATGTCGATTATTATTCCCTTATAAAAAATATAATTTGAATTTATCTCCATATAGAGAAATTTATAATCGAAGAATTAGAATTCAAATATTTATCTTTTAAATACGAAAATGAATAAGACACCCATTATATGCACGCGCGCGCGCACACACACACACACACAAATACAAATACACGCATACGCGTCTAATGCTTAGAATTAAACGATGAAAGATCAATTTCATTAGTACGTTCCAGAGTTGATATATCAACCTTGACGATACACAAAGTTACATATTTAACCAGAAGACAGGAAGGTTACTCGAAATCAGACCGGAAATGAAAGGAAGAGCGAAGTGAGCTTAGACGACGAGAAACCCCATAAGGGAGAGCGCCACTGACGTGCCGTAAGATTGATTGGAGTCACGGGATGGAAAATTAACGGTCGCTGGTGGTCCAGAGATGGGCGAAAGGTAGAGGAAGGTAGACAGTAGTCTTGACAGTGGTGAGAGGGGATGGTAGAGGGGTTGGATGTGCACTGCATACTAATTTCGAGTCACCTGTACTTCCCTCGAGACTTTGTGTTGTAATTTTCTTCAATGAAATGTCTCCGATATCTTATATAATTTGGAATTACTCCTTCCAAAGAAAAAAAGAGAGAGAGAAAGAAAAACGAACATACACACACACACACACACACATACGCGCGAAGAGACTTCTTTGCAGTCGTAATTTTCTCTAATTAAATGTCCCGGATATCTTATGCAAGTTATAATTAAAGAAAAAAAAATGTACATATATATAAATATTATATCTAAACATTTATGCACCCTATCGAAGGATTTGTATACACTACAGTTTGTATTTTTCTTTTCCATTTTATTTTCTTCGTTATGATTATATTTTTTTTTTCATTTCTCATTTTCTTTCTTTCTTTCTTTCTTTCTTTTTGTTTAATCGAGAATATCGAAATGAGAACGATCGAACATGAGAGTTAATTGCGCACAAGCTTTCTCGCAGAATGGAAAAGCTCAAATGAGTTTTGCTTATTCATGCAGCGATCGCTCATAGAACGAACAACGACCACGAGGCTCGTCAAACATCGCATACTGAATTTGAAGGCTCCACGAGTGGCCCGCTGCTTGTTTGTCCGAGTATCTACTCAGAATGAATAATTTCGTCGAATCGTTATTCACCGTGGATCGTTCAGCATTTAATCGCAGCCATAGCAAAGTACGCTCCGCCATTTTTTCGTCGTCGTCGTCGTCGTCGTCGTCGTCGTCGTTCAGAAATTGGCTGAGTTGAAAAAAAAAAGAAAGAAAGAAAAGAGAAAGAGAATCGTATTATAAAAAGAGACAACAATAATTCGTATACGCGCGTGTATGTATAACTATTTCATTCGTGCCCTTATCTCGACTTCGTCATTTCATTTTTTATTCTACACGAAGCAAATATCACTGTAAGCTCGCTCGACGCAAAGTTCTCGATATTATAAATTACACAAAATTATTGTTCATTTATCTTAACGCATGATAATCCCAAAATCAATGTCCATTAAACTTTCCCCCCAAAAAAAGAATTTTGTCAATATAATTTCTTCGTAATTTCTTTTTATTTCATTTACTTAATTATAAGAGTATAGTTATTTATAAGAAATTATATACAACTAAGGATTATTTATATAACCGTTGGTATAACAATATGCTTGGAAACGATAAATCATGCGTCGAAGATACGATCACTTTTATATCGAAATTTTATAAAATATACTTTTCTCTCTGAAAGAAAAAAAAAAAAAAAGAAAAAAAAAAGAAAAAAAAAGAAAAAGCACAGATAAGAAAAGAAGGGAAAAAGAAAAAGAAATACAAATAAAAAAGAAATTAATTGTTCGTAGTTACTTAACGTTAGTTCGTAGTTAGATATCGTGGAATAAAACAAAGAAAAAAGAAACTTACTATCAGGAAGAACGATACGACGTCTAGACTATGATCGCGTTAATGGATCCATTCGCTTCTAGTTGCGTTAATGTGTCGATCTATGCGTACGTAATTATCAAAGAGAGAGGATGAGAGAGAGAGATAGAGAGAGATAGAGAGAGAGATAGAGATATCTGCAACGCGAGACATTCGAGCAGCGGTAAAAGGGGTTGAAGGGGTTAAAGGGGTTGAAGGGATGAGAGGTTGAAGGGATGAGAGGTTAAAGGAAGGAGGAGGAGGAGGAGGAGGAGGAACAACGGCGTGTGTACACGCGTCTATCCTTAATTGAATCAAACGGCCGACTATCTTCGGTCGATATGTCAGCTAGGGATTCCGTCACGAGTAATTACAGACGTGTACCGAGAGAAGCTGCAGGCAAAAGCGCCTACGAACCTATTGTTTCGAGAAATTGGGTTAATCGAAATCCTCTTTCTTTTTCTCTTTCTCTTTCTCTTTTTCCTCTTTCTCTGTCTTTTTTAACGAAGCCAAATTATTCCTTAAGTTCCTTAAGTGAGAACAGCTCTCGGGATTTCGGAGAACTTACGACTTTAATTTAAAAAAAAAATATATATATATATACATAGTAAAATAAAATAAAAGAAAAGAAAAGAAAAGAAGAAAGAAAGAAAGAAAGAAAGAAAAGGTAGAAACGAAAAAAAGAGGAAAAAAAATACAAACAAACAAATAAATAAATCGAATAAAGAGATTTCTTAGCGAGAAATAAAAGTGACTTTTACTTGTAATTTCATTCGTCGATTCGCGAGGAACGGACATTTTGCAAAGAATCGTGAAAGATAAATGAGTATTTCTTTTCGTCTGCGATATTCACGGCTTTACACGACCTAGATAATTTATTAGATAAAATCTGAATAAACAAATAACGAACGAAAACGATAAATAATCAACTTCCTGTGACTGATCTTTATTTAGGCAAAAGCAACAGAAATATTTTCCTAAAAACAGAATAGTGAAGAAGATAAATGTGAATTTTTATTTTCACGTCTGGCTGAGATTCATGGTAGGTCACACGGCCAATGGAATTTATTAATGAAACAAATAAACAATAGCTTGGAAAAAGATGGTTAATAATCAACTCGGTAACCGATCTCTTCCACGGTAGGAAAAATTTTTAACGAAAAACTCGTTAAAAATATAGCGCGAATATTTTCGTTTGTTAGATTTCATTCGATTAATGGAATCGATTAATAAAACAAAACGATATCTGAAATAAAGACAAAACTACGATAAACCATATATAATCGATCTCTGAACGAACTTTGAAAATGTTACAAAAGATCGTATGTCATGTCGTCTCTAAGGTCCATTCGTAAATTTTGCCATTTTGATTGACCGAAAAAAAAAAAAAAGAAAAAAACCGAGCAAACGAAAGATATTTAAGAACAAGAAAAATTGTTTAGCGATCGATTGCGATATAAAAACGTAACGTGAAGCAATTTAGAAAAATGTTCGTTTCTCCACGATTTGCGGAATAATGCTTAGAGACTCTTGAATCCAAAACGCTTTAATTGGAATTAGTATACCGGGTAATATTTGAACAGCTACCAAGAGAAGATCGTCGCGCGATAACACGCGCGCGCGAATGGGACAAGGTAACAAGAGGAAGAAATTGGATGGAACCGTTGACGGACCGAGGGAAAAAGGATGATGCTATTAGACTAATTAAGGCGCCTTAAGATTTTAACGAGTTCACTTACCCCTCTTTTTCCCCTCTTCCTTCTCTGCTTTCGTCCTTGGCCATAGCGAAGCAACTTTTCAAAATAGTCGCATGTGAAGTGCGAACTATTACTTTAAGTGAATTGAAACGTTACGTTCTTTTTCTAATGCTTAAAAAGAAGAAAAAAAAAAAAAGAAAAAACCATTTAGAAAGTGTCTCTAAATGTACAAAAGAGAAAAAGAATTATATCGACCTTTCTATCTGACACAAATTTAATAAAAAAGAAAAAAAAAATGAAATTATTATTTATTTATCTGAACGTGTTTTTTCGTATGAATACATATACACATATACAAGCAGGTACATCGATATTCGTTCCAATTAAAAATGATAATGTCGTTCTCGAACGTCTTTTAATCATTCCGAGCGTCCTGATCTTTTGCAATATTCTCCAAGTTTACTTTATTATATAAAATCATGTGTAACACCACCTTGTGTGTGTGTGTGTGTGTGTGTATATATATATATATATATATATATATATATATATATATATATATATACATATAAAAGAATAGAACAAATCGAGAGGCATACGAAAAGAAATTCACCAATAGGAAGTAAAATCGCATGAATAATAGGTTCATGCGCGTCGTTAAAGCCATAAGCGTTTTATTAATCGTAAGTTCGCGCAATGAAAGGTCAATGCATGGAGAGCAGTCGCCAGTGGCGGGAGTGGCCAATCATCAATCAGCCGAGCGAAGTTAAATGGTCGGGACAACGGGTTTTAATATCCCCCGAGAGAAATAAAAGTTAGCGCGATAAATCAAAAGTGAAAAGTCACCGCCTGTGACTCTCTCTCTCTCTCTTTCTCTCTTTCTCTCTCTATCTTTTTCCCTAAACTATCTCTTTTTTGTATCTTTTTATACTCCATCCTTTTTCCGTCTGCCACTCAGCCACGCACCAAATGGCAAGTTCCTTCACTTCTCTCTGCTTCTCTCTCTTTCTAAAGCATCTTATACTCACACACGTATATAGGTGTATGTATGTGTATATATATTATATATATATATATATACACGGACACATGCTATCTCTATCTCTTTCTTTCTCCTTCACCATCTCTCGGAAAACTCGAAGAGATGATAAATGAATTCCTCGACTTCCCTATTTATATCTATGACCCGAAATGGCCCTACTGCCTGAGAAATCGGTTAATTTCTTTCCAACGATCACTCAACGACACCGAGACGACACCTATCAGCTATCACCTTCGAGATTATTTGTGGATAATATTGTCCTCTTCTCGGCCTTTCGTTCCTTTTATTCTCTCTTTCTTCCTTCCTACCATCCACTCTTCTATTTTTAACACTTTGAATCTTTTGATTGACTGAAAAAAGTACGTCGCATATATATATATATATATATATATATATATATATATATGTGTGTGTCTGTGTGTCTCGATATATTGTGAAATAAATTAAAATAAAGTTCTCGATAAATAAATAAATAAATATATATATATACGCATATAAAAAATATAATAAATAAGTAAATAAAATACGTATTATAAAATAAAGAATTTAATATCCCCAGCGACAAATTAACGAGCCATAACGTCTGCTTCGGAATTTACTTTAAAATATCGCTTTTTTTTTTCTTTTTTTTTTTTTTTATTACGTAGGATCGCCGTTAAGATAATCTCAAATTGTGTGTGAAGAAAAAAACACCCCCATATAAAGACGTCCGACAAACGATCATAATTTTCCCCATAAGATCGGGATAACGCGAGACAGATTGAAAAGTGAACTTCCTCCTGTCGATAAAAAAAAAAAAAAGAAAGAAAAAAAGGAAAAAGAAAAAAGAAAGAAAAAATCAATCGATATGAGTTATTTTCGATTATCGATATGAATATACTATACACGGATACTAATACACAAGAGACACGTAAAATCTGTGCTACTATTTTCGAACTCATCGCAGACACAGTTACGAAATTATTTCCGGATCCGTTCGAAATCTTTCCGTCACGTGCCCCGAGCGAAAATCTTTTCGAACAACTTTCTATGGACTTATCGTATAGCCACCCCCCATTACGTATGCCTTATCTAACCTGTGAAAGTCACAAAATTCCTTGCTAAGTTCGCCGAGATTATATCCTACGGGGAGCAAACTTTAGATAATGGGAAAGAGTGTTTCGAAGATTTTTACATTCGAGATATTCTCCTCTCTCTCTCTCACTCACACACAGACTCTCTCTCTCTCTTTCGTTTTTTTTTCTTTTTATTTCTTTTTAAGAAAAAAGAAAAGCTCATCGATAGGATACCCTTAATGTATTTTTACTCCAGACCATCGTTAGAAACCTTACCCAACTCTACGTCCTTTAATATTCCTGTCACGTTTTATTTAATAATTACTACGAGCTTGGATGCGATAAAAAAAAAAAATAGAGAGAGAAAGGTTTTTTTTAACGACCAAAGAAGAAAAAGAGAGAGAATGGGGTGGGGCGGAGGAAAAAAGAAAGAAAAAAAGTCGAAAGTTCTCTGACAGTGTTACATCGGCTAATAAAACGTTAGTATAATGCTCTTGCGAAGAAGCATAACGAAGCAAAAAGTCTGAGAGAAGATAAGACGGGAAGTACTTATAACGAGCTACTTCTAATTAACCATCTTGTACTCGAGGCACTCTTAAAACGCGAAGTTAAAGATTACCATCGACTTGGGCACCACCGTCGCCGATTTTACTGCCACTTTTACACTCCTTTTTCTCCATCTTTTTCTCTTTTCCCTTTTTCTCTTTCTCTCTACCTCCCTTTTGTAACTACATGATATCAATTTTACTTTTCGAAACTATTCCGTGTTTACTTTCGAAAAACACGGCTACGCAATTTTCTTTCTCTGCGTTTTCTTTCTCGACGAACTCGTCGAGAAACTTCCACCAAAAGATAAAACCAAATTTTCGTTTGTCAATATGCAGAGAAGAGTTATCAAAATCTTACCAAATCAAATTATACCGCTTACGTTTCTTATTAGATACAAATTCTTGTCAAAGTAAAGTTGACGTTAGAAACTTCAACTGGATGTTCAACAAGATGAATACTATTAATAAAAACATAACGATATATATATAAAACTCCGTGTGTTATCATTGAATTGTAATAAACTATAATCAAAAAATGATTAACAAAAAATGCCGATACTCGTCAGTTTGTTAGAACGTCTGACGAAGAAGAAAAGAAAAGAAAAGAAAAGAAAAGAAAAGAAAAGAGAAGAAAAGAAGAAAGAAAAGGATCAACTTCTTGAGAAAAAAATAAACAAACGAACGAACGAACGAGCAAAAGATACCAATCCATTTAAATATGTCCACGAAAAATTACTGACTCGTTTCCCTGTATATTAACCGATGTCCGACTAGATTCTGGTTACTACTACTGGAGCAGCAAGTAGTAGTAAATTCAGAGGAGAACACGACACGTGCAGGACGAATGACGAAATTAGGAATAATTATTCAAGTATATTCACCGAGACGATGGTAAGGGACGATGCTACGAGATTGTAAGAGGTGGCCAAAGGGACCAAAAGGGTGGGGGGGGGTGAAGAGGAAGAGGGTTGGAAAGGCACGAGAATGCTCCAGAGGTAAAATATGATCTCTAGTTTGGCCGGCCTCGGTCGACGCCACGATGGCTAATACGTTTCAGGGCAAAGTTAGTAACAGGTGGCGCGATCCATAACTGTTCTTGCTGCTTTCACTGTACCTCACCCTCGACCCAACCAACTACTACCCTCTAAACCCTTTTCTATTCTTCTCCAAAGAAAAAGATAGAAACTATCTGTCTATACTTTTCAATGACTATAAAAAACTGATTTATTATAATTCTTATTTAGACCTGTTAAACATTTTTTTTTTTTAATAGCACTTTTTTAATAGCAGTGTAAGTAACCCTTTAGAGAGCACTTGATTCAATCAGAAATTTTCTGTTCACAGAATCACCACCCCCGAGCACCAGTCCGAGCCCGTCAACCACCGAGATCCCTAGAAAAGGTGAGTTGCTTCTCATCTAGGCATTTTGTCACTTTACGATATATATTTATATAAGAATGACATTGATTCGATAAGAACGTGTAAACGACCTATGAAAATTGATACGTCGATTCTCAAAAATTAGTCAATGAATGTATATTCTTTGTTCCACTGCGATGGACCATCAATAGCGAGTGAAAACGAATGGGAAAAATAGAAAAGAAAAGAAAAGAAAAAAAAAGAAAAGTAAATAAATAAATAAATAACTATGATCATCGAGTAATCGACGATTATCGAACTTGGAGAAGATCGATAATGCTCGAAGAAATATCTCTTTGATTAATTAATATTACCCACTAACGATGTATAACAATCGTATGAAGAGTTTAACGAACCCACGCATTATCTGCAAGAGCAAAAGAGAGAGAGCCTCGTAGATTCTTTCTTTGTGTTTCTTTGCAAGCCTTGTTTCTCTTTTTCTCTCTCTCTATCTTTCTCTCTCGCATCTCACCAGTACCATTTGAAGTCACAATTAACGTAAATTGCATTATCCAATTTGAATAGTGGGAACAACGGTGTTTCCGGTTGTTAAGTACATCGGCACGTTCCGCTTTATACGATTTCATTAGAGACGGACAAACTCGGTGCTTCTTCATTATGCGCGATGCAATCATCTCCTTTCGCGTTAACAACGTTACGTGACACATCGCGTGGCGTTGATTTTGCGCGTCTACTTTTGAAACTCGTACGACGATGTAGCGTCTAGTACATACGGTCGTTAATACCTTACCAAGAACGCTAACGAAGTAGATCTTTCAACGAATACCAAATTCTTTTCGTTATTCTCTGATTGCCATACACTTTTTCATAAGCATAATTCCTAATATTTATTTTACAGATTTTCTTTGGCATTAATCAGGCAATTTACGAATAATCTAGTTATTCTTATTAAGTTAAAGATGACACTTTTTTTTTATTTCTCTTTTTCTTTTTTTTTTTGAGTATGAGTAATTCAGTTAAATATTTATTGACGTATAAAATATAAATATTATTAATTGATTATCACGAATATTCTCGTATTATCTATCATAGGTATGATTAATTGAAATTGTTATATGACTGAAGCAATTATCTTGGAGAATGATGCGAGTCTATCTACAATTGACGATTTTTTTTTCTTTTTTTTTTTTTAGTAAAAAAAATTATTTCAGATCATCTTTATCTTTAGTACGTTACACGCGTCTCTATGTATCTTTCTCTTTCTTCTTCTTTTCTTTTTTTAGATTGGGAGGCGATAACGGAGCTGAACAATTCCGTTTATGCAAATCCAAACTTGCTGACGATTCACAACGATAAGAATATGAAAACGAGTGAGTACACATTTTAAAATTACAAGTTATTCTATACGCGACGTTAAATCATTATTTCATCGCGAGTATCATCGCTAAAAAATCAGAAAGGAAATAGATAAAGATGAGATGATAAAGATTGAAAAAGGTGAAAAATTTTCGCGTGTATATGTAGTAGTAAACGTGCATATAAGCAAAGGTATGACGTTTTTTTCTCGTTCGTTTTTCACGGGTAAACCCACTCGAGTTTACTCGCGAAACGCATTCTCTTCAATCTTGATCTTTTTTCGAACGAATGCATCGATCACTCGGACGTTTCTCGTGGGAAATTCGAGAAAGGAAAAGGCGGCCGTAGAAAACGGCCGAGAGTTGAGGATTCCCAAAGAAAAACGCGATTGAGACACCGAAAGAACTTTCAAAGAAGTTTTACTTTTCGAATATCTAAAATAAACGATCTCACGAAATTTATGCAAATACGAAAATACCTTGAAATTTCAATTTTTTTTTCCTTCCTCATTAATATTAATTAGTAATGAAGGAGAAAAAAAATATATATATATACACCTACAAGAATTGCTCATTATTAATAACGTTCATAAATAACAATAACATCGTATCTACGAGCGTATGATCACGTCCTGTTGTAACCCACATTATTCTAAAGTTTGTCATTAATCATGCACCTATAAGTAAACTCGTAAAAATGTGTGTACATATGTGTATATAGAAATATTCTAATAGCGAACAATATAAACGATAAATGAACGATTCGCAAGAGATTGATATCGCGACAATAAAGAAACATCCGTTGACTGGCTCTGGTATTAAAAAATCTATAAGCGTTGAGAAAAAAGAATACGTGCTTTGGGATGATTGATACACGCAATTTGATTTATTCAAAATCAAGAAGCATCTTGCGTTGATACATATGCTTGTTCGATTTTACATTTTCCGAACAGTTCAATCTCATTTTTTTATCCCCCGCTCGACTTTTCGGATGATCGAAAAATCTCCATCGACGGATGAAGGCATCGAGAGACGTAATGCCTCGAAGAAAAGGGTGGAAGGAGGAAGGGTGAGAAGGGATGAAAGCTCGTAACGGTAGAACACCGCAAGTGACTATGTAAGAGACGGAAATGGGAGATGAAAGAGAGAGAGAGAGAGAGAGAAAGAAAAAGAGAAAGAAAAAAAGAGAGAGAACGAAAGAAAGAGAGAGAGAGAGAGAGAGAGAGAGAAGAAGAGAAAGTCTGAAGGGGTGTGTAGGATGTTGGATAGGTTGGGCACCCCTGTAACATCAATATTTCATGTATGCTAACACGCTAGAACTAATAATGCTCCGGCGAGGAAGACCCAAGAATAATATCAGCCTCCGTGCCGTGCTGCTGCTACTACTGCTGGTGCTGGTGCTGCTACTCATCCCCACCCTTCAAGTTCCTCCTGCACTTTCATCCCTTCCTTCTGTCTATCTCTCCCTCTCTCTCCCTCTCTCTCTCTCTCACCCTCTCTCTTACGCCCTCCCTACCTCTCCATCTCTCTCTTCCTCTCACTATCTCTCTTTCTTGCACCAGAAGCCGTCCTTTTCCAGTCTTATGTTATATTTAATCTAACAAAGTGCGAGAGCCTTTTCGAAAGCCGTGTTTTCTTTCTTTCTCTCTCTTTCTTTTTTCATCTTATTCTATCTATCTATCCATCTACCTCTCTCTCTCTCTCTCTCTCTCTCTCTCTCTCTCTCTCTCTCTCTCTCTCTCTCTACATATATATATATATATATATCCTTTCTCTATTTCTATCCTTTTCCATGAGGAAGCTGGATATTCCTGAGACGAAGAGAGAAAGAGAGAGAGAGAGAGAGAGTAAGAAAAGAGAGGAAAGGGGAAAGCTCGTAAGTCGGAATATCGTCTGTTTTCCCCTTTCCTTCCTAGAATAAGAGAGAGAGAGAGAGAGAGAGAGAGAGAGAGAGAGAGAGAGAGAGAGAGAGAGAGAGAGAGAGAGAGAGAAGACGAGGGTGAGGTTTGTAATTGGCGCAACATCTGCGGTCTGCGGGATGGCATTAATGTTTGCTCCCTTCGTGTTCCCCCTACTACAATTCTGCTATTGCGGGAAGAACGTAAGGGGTAAGGAGTAAGCACCCTACTCTCTCTTTCTCTCTCTCTTGCTTTCTATCTCTACTTATCTAACCTTGCTTACCCTTTCCTTTCTCTCTCTCTCTCTCTCTCTCTCTCTCTCTCTCGTTCTCTTTCTCTCTTTCTCTCTTTCTTCGCAATTTCTCGACTAAATCTCTCATTTCTTAGCATTTGCATTCTCTCTAACCGTCAGTTGTTCACTTTCTCACGCTGTACGAATTATTAAATAAATATTAATATATTGCGATATGTGTGTATATATATATATATATGTTATCAAAGAAAAAATATATGTATATAAAAAGTATATAAAATAATCTTCGTGCACATATAGAGATTTTTCTGTGAAATTCTTGAAACTTTTTTTTTCGTTAACGAAATTTTCTTTTCACACGAAACATGTTATAAAAGTTTCTTATATATATATATATATATATATATATATATATATATATATATCTGTGTGTGTGTATTTCTTTTTTTTATATTCTATATTTATAATATATATAATGGGTGAAATTTTGTATGGGAAAGTATGTATATTCGGACTGATGGTCGTTCTAAAATTACGTCCGTTTTACTTTCTGTCATCGAAAATTGAATTCGAACGATCGATTGGTGTCTCTCTTGTTGTTGTTGTTGTTGTTGTTGTTATTATCGTGAAACGCTTTACCATCGAACTTTGGTTTATGAACGATGGTTGAGATAAATGCTCGACGTGTTGCGAGTAACTATGCCGCATCAATAGACTCGCTCAAGCGAGGATATGAGAAATGGGGAGGGAAAATGCAAAAAGGGGTGAGGTTAATGAAATGATAAGATGGCGAGTCGAGTAGCTGTGCGAGATTGCATAAAGTATTTCTATACCGTGTATAGTGGTTATCTCTTCTGTCGTCGTTGCTCTTCCTGTCGTCTAGGATATTCAAAGAAATTATTCGAAAGGAAAAATTAAATGCACGAAATTTATTAATTGTTCGGTTATGTTAAAATAATAAACGTCATCATCTTTTATTTGTTCCTTCTTTTCAATGCTACGAATTATTTTATAATCATACAAATATATCTACATATGTGAATACGTAAAGAAGACATGTATATGAGTGTTTATGCATGTATGCATATACGTATGTATTACTTTGTATATGTACCCTTTTGTCACACGTGATTCATTAAAATTTAATTACGTAAATGGTAGGCTAGCGTGGTTTTAATGAATTCTTTTCGTAATAACCGTGCATATAACGGTAAACTTTCTCTCTGTCTTTGTCATGAAAACTTTATCACAAAGCAACATTATGACATTATTTGAAATAGGTTCGTATCACGGGGGATAACCCTAAAAATTTAACATTCAATTCAATTTCTTTGTCGTTATTCGTCCGTTCGCATTATTCCTAATCGAGATACTTAAATAAATAATACGTAATTATGTCATTTTGCGCGAAAAGAAAATTTTAATAATGTCCACTCTCAAAGAAATAACTTAACGGGACAAAGAAAACAAAGTTTCATCGTAAGTACTTACGTACCATTGTCGATAACCTTCTTATATATTGTATAGAGCAATATTTATTTTTTAATTTAACGTTTATTAAAACACCATCTGTGCCTCTTGGATTATTAATTATACGCGATAAAGCGATTATATAACGTAGTGCAATTATGATTTAATCGTAGCGGGCCAAAAGAAGCGCACTCCTTTGCGCGCTTCTTATCGGTTGAGATACCGATTTTAATAAACGCTTAGACATCCCTTTATACTTGCAAATCCATGAATAAATTACATCAACGGCGTGGATTTATTTCCGTGTTAGAAACGCAAGAACGAGTTCGAAGTAATTTACGTTGGTAGTTGTTCTTGCATCGCGTTTCTTCGAATGCAGTTTTAGTTCGTTCGGTAAAGTCGATGCTAATAATCGATAGATCTTTCTCGATAATTATCGTCGAGGTTCGTTCATAGACGATCGTTTGAAAAAGTTTACGATTCGTTTAGCGTTCAAATCTAATTTTAGTATATTGCTTTGGCATTAATTTCATTTAATTTGACTAACAGTGACGGACGGTTTTAGAAATTCAAAGCAACCGAATTGTTTACGGTTAAATGTAAAATACGTATTCATCCATTCTGTTTAATTATAATGGATATGTATTCCCTCTAATTAATTTCGTCTGTAGATAGGTAGCAGCTAGTACTTCGTCGATAATTGTGAACGCCATTCATCAGCAAGAAACTTTTCGAGCGCCTCGTGATAGGCAACCCATTCATACAAGTATGCATGTATTACGAAGTAATATAAATACAGGAGGAGCTCGAAAATATTTCACAAGTAGGTATAAAAGTATTATACATAAAAAAAAAAAAAAAAAAAGAATAAATAAAGAAATGAATAAAAAAATAAGTGAAAAAAATAAACCGTCTAACAATATTTTGGCGCAGAAACAAACGAGAGATATCGCTAGTACATTTAATCGAATATAATCAATTGGTTTATCGCTTAATTTGAGATTGTATATACCAATCTTCCTAAAATCACACGAGGCAACAATTATCGACTCACCGATTTGGCGAGGGACGTTGATTGCGATATCAAGAACACCGCTCATTAGTCTCAATCGTCGGTTTCGGACGGCCGGACATAAAATCAAGTATCGCGACGGTCTGTAAGCAGCCAGTGGTGGGAGTGTGGAACACGCCTTCGGGATAGCAACGTGAATTATTGGCAACCTGCAATTCGAAGCGGTAGGAGGAGAATCAACTGGGTGAGTGTAAGGGGAGGTAGAGAGAGAGAGAGAGAGAGAGAGAGAGAGAGAGAGAGAGAGACAGACAGAATGAGATTGGCTTAGCCAACGTACCAGCACATAGTTAACACGACTCGTATCGTGAAGCCATGCGTGTACGCGTACCAACCACCCGCTACTTGCGAGGTATTATACGTTACAGATGGGGGGTTGAAAGGGGGATGAGTTGAAGGCTAGAAACTGCCGAAACACGGCAGCTCACCAAGGTGGTTAAACTAGCCACGGCAATAGGCTATTATAGGTCCGTATACACGTGCACCTTCAGAATGCGTTCGCAGCTCGACGTAGCACATAGCTGTGCGAACAACGCGGCCAACATCACACACAGAGAGAGAGGGAGAGAGAGAGAGAGAGAGAGACATAAATATGCATGCGTGGCTACATGGAGAACTATGGACGTACTTACACACGGAACCATGAATGTGCTCTACATCGACCTCCAATGTTTCCTCTTATTCGATTTTCATTCCGTCTATATCATTTTTTTTCTTTCTTTCTTTCTTTAGGAAAATCTTTTTCGTCATTTTCCGTTTACCTTCTTATCAAAACGTTTCTCAAGTAATTTACAAACACTCCGAACGTGGAGACGTAAACCCGAATCAGCTGTCTCCATTCATGATCTTTTTTTGTATTAGATTTTATTATTCCAACGTTACTCGAGACTTTCTTAAAAAAAAATAAATAAATAAATAAATAAATAAATAAATAAATACAATTTCGTATAAGAAAATTTGAACGTTTACAGAGTTATTATATAAAAAATTTTGAATAACGAGAGGTACAATGTCTTCGTCGATAAAAGAAAAGATTACGATCGAGATATTCGATATTTATTCACAATGTTTGCAATGTGATTCGTAGATAGTACCAGTTAGATGAGCATACAAATTAGGAAGGAAACATCGGAGGTATGGTATCTCGTAAGGCCTTGGAACGTTGTCATCGTCATCGTCATCGTCATCGTCATCGCAAGTGCCAATGTTTGACCGAGATTTGCATACGTCTGTCAGGTTTGACCGTTCTCTCGCTTCCTTGTTCGTAGGTGTGTATCCCTTTGTCGACCTAGGGATACCCTTCCTACCATATACTGGTTCTACTATCGGACCGTAGGTACTGTTACATAACGCTCGTGGCAGTCTCTACGCGAGATCGTCCATTACCTCGTCCGAAATAGGCTATTGTCCTAAGATCGTGTTCCCACGGCGATGCTTAACCCTTTCATTCCACCCGATCATCAGGATCCCTAGGCAATTCGTTCTCCCTTCCAACAATCACCCTACGTAACTTTCGATGTTAGAATTTATAAATTAAAATTCATCTTTTCATTGAACGCAACATGATCCTATAAAACTACATTTAGTAACGTCGATTCGCTATATCTATTTATAATATTATATTAGTTTATTTATTCGTAAATAATAATAAACATTTTCGTGATCTAAACTCTGACATTAAAATTATTTCTCATAATATTTTTCAATAATTTTCAAATGAAATATTAAATAATCATTGACAATTAAAAATATTCATGTTTAATATTACTCCGTGTTTGTCGATCAATATTAGCATAATATGTGTTTTTGTCGTATTTGATTTCATAAATTTTTGCCTGTAAATTAAACTCTTTCTCTCTTTTTCTCTCTTTTTCTCGTAATTACCCGGTTATTCTTCTTTTCATTCTTTTTTTATTTATCTTTTATATTTAATCATTCACACGAAAACGAAAGTTCACATCGATGAGATTATTACTTAGAAAAATCGAAAGGCAAAAATGATAAAAAATTATTCCCTTTCGCGTATTTGTTATTTTTCTCGTTTTCCCATTCTTCTTCTTCTTCTTCTTCTTCATGCCGTAATGGGAGAAAAAAAAAAGAAATATTGCAACAAAAAATATTGCGTTGCTATAGCTACCCCGTATTTTCCATATACAAATATTGATCGTGAATTTTGTTACGATTTGCAGCACGGTATTCCAGTTTTTTCAACTCTTTTTTTTTTTTTTTAATTAATTAATCAATAACGAGTTTCGAAGGAACGTTTGGAAAATTTCAAGCATTAGAGAATACGAAGCGTGGAATTATGAAGCGAAGGTGTTAAATGAAGCTCGTTATCAGCTGTTACTCGATTCGAGTTGGCCGGACTCTGTAGCGACAAACATGTCACGACGTCGAGCAAGAGCAACGTGAAAACAACGACTCCGTAGCGCCCGGGGATAAGGGAATTGTGTTTACTCGTCGTTTGCATACCAGTTGACACGTTTACCGCCCACTTTAGGCGTAACACCGCTCGGAGCATCTTCACTCGAGGGTCTCTTTGTTCTCTCAAAGCATCGCTTTGCTCTTCTCATACTCTTGCCTAGCTTTTTTCCTATTTTCCAAAAATTGATTTGATACTCTTGATAAACGCGAACTGACGATGAACGTTTGAAAAATTTAACTGGAAAATTTATAATTTCAAACAACGTCGAATTATAATTATTACGAATGAAAATATAATCATAAACTTCGAACTGTGTTTTTAAAAGCAAACATAATCGTATCAACGATACGAACGACACGACGACGTTAAATTAATTTTAATCATCTTAAGTGATTTCAATAGATAATCGATTGTTCCTTCGTATCATTTGTTCTTTTTTTTTTTCTTAATATTGTAATTACTGATATAATAATACTGACGATATATATATAACTAATTATAAGTTGTATTCGACGTTGTTATTACGTACGTATGTTGTTACGTGCATATATTATTGGAATATTAACTATTCTATGAAACCTGATAATACTCTACTCGACTTTCGTAGAGACCTGATATTTCTAAACCATTTCAATATATATGTATCTCTAAAGAAAAAGAAAAAGAAAAACGAATGAAATAACAATTACACGCACATAATTACCTAAATTTCGAAATAATAATACGAGAATATAATGAATGAAATGATACGCAACCCATTAAATTCATAACATTAACACGTGGCACCGAATAATAACGACGGAATAAAAACAAAAATTCGTCAACAAGCTTGAATAATAATTTACAAGAAGCTGTTGCATGATAAATAATGACTTATAAACGAACGCGTAAAAATAAAATTTATTTTACTTTGCCTACCGCCTAGTGATAAAAAGAGATAATAATCACAAATTCTTTCGATCTGAATATCGTCAACAAACTTTCCTATCCAAAATCAAAATTTCTAATCTCTTTCATTGATGCATACACACACACACATATATATATATATGTGTGTGGTGTAGTTAAACGCGTTGTTTGCTCGTATACACGTAACATATACACGCTGGGATCTCATTATTGTGCAATATGATAACTGCAAGGTCCGCCATCTACATAGGTAGCTGATATGACAACAAGGTACATCGTGTACTCTCACCTGTATTGTGTTTGCCTTTAGTTAGCATACTAGTTATCGCGTTTGCCAGACATACCGCATTAAAATGTTCGCAAACAAACAATTTCGGTCAAGGTCTTGGACGTCGAACGTATCTACGAATTTTACTATCCTTCTGTTTGGGAGAAAAATAATTTTTTATCCTCTTTTTTTTTCTCAGTCCTTGTTTTTTCTTTTTTCTTTTTTTGATCTAGAAATTATTCTTTTAACATTTCGATCGTCGAAAAAAAATATTTATAAGAGATGATTTGAATGTTAAAAAAAAAATATATATATATATATACCTATTTAAACGTTAATGAATAATAATTGATTTAATTGGCAATAGTTTCTTATATAATCCTATCGTATTCGTTAATAATTTTCTTTTCTACGTTTCAGGTAACAAGTTTCAGTCGAACATAAACGAGATCGGAAAGTCGGAACAAAAGTCGAGCGACTTGAACAGGAAAAGGAATTACAATTGGCCTTCTGACGACAACGGTAAGTCTCGTAATTATCTAGAAAGAAAATCAAAGAAATAAACTCGAAAGAAAGAACAGAAAGAAGAAAAAGAAAAAAAGAAAAAGAAGAAGAAGAAGAAGAAGAAGAGGAAAAAAGAAAAAAAGAAGGAAAAAACTAATGAATAATATGAAAATAATTAGATTAACTTTAAAATCTTATTCCTGACAATACTATCGAGAAAAAATAGACATTCACACACACACAGACACGCGTATACATAAAAACAGACAGATAGACAGGACAGACAGACAACACGAACACTCCTCTCTGAAAGAGTCTAAAAACTATCCCTTTTAACTAAACCAATCTAATCGCCCTTTAATCCAATCTACGAATTCTAATTCCTTCCATTCAAAAGAAAAGCCAATAAAATCGATTGATTTTTGGCTTACTTGTTCACCACGTTGCATCTTATTCGGCCAATTAGAAGTGGCCTGACAGAGTGTAACGGATATCGGGACAAAGTAACGAGTGGGTAAGGATCGTTAGGGGTAAAAGTTCGATCATTGGCAGTCCTCCTTCGCAAACCCCTTACTATGGTCGACGTTCAATGGAAATCCTTCGTTGAATGAAAAAAGCTACGAGTTAGAAAGAGATAGAAAAATGCAATGAGAGAAAAAAAAAAGAAAAAGAAGTAGAAGAAAAAAAAGTAGAAAAAAAAGGAGACTAGCCAAAGAAGGGAAAGGAAACAAATGCCATTGGTTTCGCAAGGCGAACTCGTGGTTTTATCCGATCATTCTCGTGGCATTTAAAACGACAGGGAATCCACCATCTCGGCTCAGTGAATTTTACGTCTGACTCGGCCGGTGGTCCTTCAGAAATTCCTTCACGAGGCCTCCGGGCGTTATCGGATATTTCGTTCCTCGCTTACATTTTTTTCCCGTACCCTTTTTCAACAGTCAGCTCTCTCTCCTTCCACCCCAACCTCCCTCCCCGAGCTCGGCATCGATATCGTCGCACTCCCGTGGTTTCTTTTAAAAGGAATTTGCATAATGGCAAAGTGTGAAAATCCGTCCTCTCTCTCTCTCTCTCTCTCTTTCTCTCTATCTATCTCTTTCTTTGTGAACGAGAGAGAAAGAGAGAGATAGTTATCTCTTCTTTTTTTTCTTGCTCTCTCTTTCTCTCTTGATCTCTTGATCTCTCTCCCTTTCTCTCTCTTTTATATATATATATACATCCACGCATACACATACTTTTTATATTACGATGGCTACGATCACGATGGCTCTCGGAGAGTAGGTAATTTCGTGTAGAAAAAGAGAGAATCGAAAATGAAGAGGGTAAAAGTGTACAAGGGCGACGTCGTCGAAACTTGCTTCCCAAGCTTTTACAACTTGACGCTCGGATTCGTGATGATGAGTCCGCTCTTTCCCTTTTTCTTCTTCTTCTTCTTTTTCCCTTTTTTTCTCGTTTTGTTCTGTTTCGCTTTGTTTCGTTTTGTTTCGTTTCCTTTACTTGTATCCGTTCATTTCACCAGACATCATTGAAAAAGATTTAAATATTGATTAAATCTTCACGTTCGATTAAAGTTGACGACACAAAGTGTTACGTTTAATTTTCGAATTTTCCGATCTCCTACGTAGAAAGAACCAACGGAATGTCATATTTTTCGAAAATTTTTATTAAATACTCCGAGATACGCCTAAAAGAGTCACGATATAAATTTTATTAATCGTTTTCGGGACACGTCCAACGTCGAATCTCATTAAAAAAAAGCTTCTTTGTCTTTCTCGTACGATTCGCTATTCGCGAATGTAGAAACATTCAATAACTTTCAAAAAATATGGCTTTCCGATAACTTTTCTATTTTATGAGTTGTCCTGTGCCGAAGTGCAAACGTTAACAAAGAGTTATAGCATAATTCTTTCTATTTTTCGTATCCTCCAAAATGTTTGTGTTAGCCCGTACAAATAAATATTTTACAAGAATTTGTTATATCAAATAAAACTGTCTTATTTGCAATTTATCGATATAATTCGTATTTTATATAAATCTTGCGAACATTTAATTATAGGCTAATTAATTAAATCGATCGGTTGGTTGTTAGAGTCAACGTATGGTATATCTACATTGCTCGTAACTGTACAAAGGTCCTTTAATTTCATAATTTCTTATCTTTCTCCTATTTTATTAATTTATTCGATAATTATTATCGAACGAACTTTATTCTTCGAAATTTACGAAATCTTCTAACGTAATATGTTTCAATCGAGGAAAAATAGTTCAAGATAATTACGTTATTCCCAAAACATCGAAATTTCCCATTTATTTGAAATAGATGCGAACCGACCGAGAAAATAAGCTGATAGTATTGAACTTGCCTCTCATTTTCTACGAATCGCCAATTAGCCTCGTTTCGACGATAATACACACACACACACACACATATATATATATATATACATATATAAGATAATAACATAGAGATTAGGCTAATAACGGAAGATATATAAAAGTATTTCTCACGATTTCATTCGATTTAAAAGGCAATAAAGTCCATTTAACGAGTGACTCCTATTAAAATTTCGATCGAACATTTTAATTCGAAAGTAGGAAAAATAAGAATAAGAACTATATTAGCCTATACAAATTGGAAGATCAATTTGAGACGCGAAAAGAAAAATTTATCTACGAGTAAAAAATGAAATGTAAAAAGGAACGACGTACCTAAGTAGAAAATACGATGAAAGAATAGAAAAGGGAAGAAAAAAAAAGAAGAAGAAGAAGAAGAAGAAAAAGGAAAAGAAGATGAGACGGAAATAGCGAAGGCGAGCAATTTTCTCTCTCTCTCTCTCTCTCTCTCTCTCTCTGTCTCTCTCCCTCTCTCGTTGAAAAAAACGAGAAAATGGAAGATAGGATTAATTCGTCTGAGACGGGAAGCGCTCGCGCCGACTGCCTTGTTTCTCATTGCTAATTAGAGATGAGTGAAAAGATGAGCGAAAGCAAGAAGTAACCTCCCTGGAAATACGCTTTTTTCGAAGCGAGTAATAGCTGAATATACAAGAGAGAAAGATAGAGAAAGAGAGGAAGAGAGAGAGAGAGAGAGAGAGGGAGGGAGAGAGAGAAGGATTTGAACGAAGCGGAAGAATAACCGACTTCCGGCTCGACTTTCGCATCTTTTCTATCCTTTTTCTTTTCCTTATTTTAACCTTCCTCCTGACTCTCCTAAAAAGGAATCTGAGTATGACGATAGCTTAGGGGTGGGTACGGGGGTGGTTGCATCAAAATAAGAGGGAAAAGCGTGTCTTCGCACGACCTCTCGAGTCTTTTCAATTGGCTTCGACATTTTCTTCGACGAAAAGCTTTTCTTCTCCTCTTCCTCTTTCTCTCCTTCTCTTTCCTTTCCCTCCCTCCACCCCAACCTCCCATTGTTTTTATTTACTCTTCTTTTACTCGAGAAAATAAATTTAAGTTGTTTTGAAAATACGCGTATTACTACATTATCGTTTAATCCATAATATTAATTTCAACGGAGTATTTAATATAACTGTAATTTATATAAAGGCTTTGAAAAATTAGACTTTCAAATAAAATTAAGTCCATTATTTATAATAACGATAAAAAGTTTCTACGGCCTTTTTATCTCCATGTAATAAACAATTTTAAAACGGTAAAACGTGCATAAAGATATTTCCTCTAATCATATTATATGCTTTATCATTTTTAGATGCTGCAATATGCATCGGGACGACAGGTGCAGCGATAGCACTCAGCCTAATCATGACGACGATTATTCGATAAGTTCGAAAATGCTGAAGGACCACCGACGTCCGCTTTTCTGTAATTATGGATTACGTTAAACAGAGGAAATAAAATAAAATAAAATAAAATAAAATAAAAAGTTAACAAGAAAAAAAAAGAAACACGTACACACGAGATTAGAGACCCAAATACACGTACACATAGAAATATACACAGAGAGACATGTACACGAAAAAGGCATAAAGACTGACCGAGTAGTTAGTGTCGTATAAAAAAAAAAAAAAAAAAAATAAAAAAAGAGAGAAAAAATACAAGAAGAAGATGAAGAAAAGGAATAAGAAGAAGATGAAGAAGAGGAAAATGAAAAAGGAAAATCAATATGTAACGAGATTTATTATGAAATTTGATTACGCGTGTCAAGAAATAAGTGCAAATGAGAGTTCAACGAGGAAGATGAAAAATTAAAAAAAAAAAAAAAAGGCAAAAAGAAAAGAAAAGAAAGAAAAAGGAACGAACGAAACGAGACGAACGATTAATGGAAAATCACAAAGTGCAACGACTATCGCTTTCAATGTAAAATATTGTATAACGCCGTAATATATCAGTAAATGAAGAAAAAAAAAAACAAAAAATGGAAAAAAAAACCAAAAAACAAATATTCATGCCGCGCCAACAGACCCTCCCCCACAGATCAGCACAGCGAGGAGAGAAGGTCGTTTACGTGCGAATCGATTCTCTATTTATATTTCTATATTCTATTGTATCATGTTGCTATAGATAGTTTTGTCAACAATTTATCCTTTCTTCATTTGCAATATATCGAAAGCAAACGTCCTACATTTGTTTTTGAAACTTCAAGGATGAAATTATTTCCTCTCTTACTATTGTTATTGTTATTGTTGTTGTTGTCATTATTATTATCATTATCATTATTATTATTATTATTATTATTATTATTATTATTATTATTATTATTATTAAATATAAAAATTGTTTTTGGCATCGATTTTCTTTCAAGTATTTTATTAGAAACGACTCTATCTTTATCACTCACTCTCTCTCTCTCTCTCTGTCTGTCTGTCTCTCTCTCTCTCTCTCTCTCTCTCTCTCTCTCTCTCTCTCTCTCTCTCTCTCTCTCTCTCTCTCTCAATTTACTCCTTATTTTTTCATATACGAAATCACGGAACCCATCTGGATACTTGAGATTAAAACGTCAGATTTCGTACGTCCGATATTCTCACGTGAAGAGGTTAACGGAAGTAGAAAAAAAAAAGAAAGGAAGAAAGAAATGAAGAAGGAGAAAAGTACAACGTGCAAAAGAAAGAGTAAGAATAAAAAGAGAGAGAGAGAGAAAGAGATAGATGATAGCGAATGAATATTAAAGAGCAGAATATTATTATTTGCACGAATCTTCGATCGAAGACTACCTTTAAAGAGCTGACGTTCAGACGTCCCTTTTTCTTATCCAAAGAGGCTATCCAAATCTCACTCTTACCATTGTAATCATTTCTTCTACATCTCGAACGAAATCCTTTCACTCGACAATTTCCACCACTCTTTCGTTCATTTATTCGCAGATTTACTCGGATTAAAAAAAAAAATTATGTCAACAATTATGTCATTTTCTTGTAAATATCACTCAATATCAATCATTGCAATATCAACAATTGGATCGTCTATAATTCAATATAAAATTTTCACAGCTACGAAAAAGTCAAACTTATACCTGACAAAGTGATTTAAATCTTCGAGTTACTCGTAACAAACTAATAATAATTAATTTTAACAATTATAATAATAATAATAATAATAATAATAATAATAATAAAATTCTTATAGAGAATTATAAAAAGAGAGAATATAAAGGAAAAAAGAAAAAGAGAGAAGTATTATCAAGAAGCATTAGAAAAAATCAAGCAGTAGGTAAACTAATCTTCATTTGAAAACACCTACCGATTATGTTCCGAAAGTGTCACTTCCGTTAGCCCTTTGTTCCCTTCTCCCAAGGGTAGTTTCCGTAAGAGTGCTTTACCCGTGTAAAACAAAACTCGTAGAATGTTTGTCTGCACGCAAAATACGAACACACACACACACACACACATATGTATACATAGAGAAATACATAGAGTGAGAGAGAAAGAGAGAGAAACAAAGTGTGAAAGAGAAAGAGAGAGAGAGAGAGACACACACACACACACACAAAGAAATAGAGTGAGAGAGAGAAACAAAGAGAGAGAAAGAGAGAGAGAGAGAGAGAGAGAGAGAGAGAGAACATAGAACTCGTCCCTCGAGGTACTTTCGTTGCACGTTTTGTCGCATTATTTAACGCCCGTCGTCCCGGTTGCCCGTTTTCACGCAGGAAATCTGCCACCACTGGCACCCCCTCCACCAGCAAAAACGAGGAAGAGGAGAAAAATACGTGCATTACATAAAGATTTATCTTGGCACGGGGATGCAGCACGTGTTATCCGTGACTCCTCGACGAACGTAATTAAAGTCACGTCGTGTTGCGCGCGCGCACGTGTACGAACGGACGAACGAACGAGCAGGAGCAGGAACAGGAGCAGGAGCAGGAGCAGGAACGGGAACGGAAGCAGGAATGGGAACGGGAACGGGAGCAGGAGCAGGAACAGAAGAGGACGCGGGCGCGAGTTCACTCGAGCGGAAAAATGAAAATTTAGTTACATCTCTCTGCTTTTTAGCGATGCTACGAGTATTTCAAGTTACCCACGACAGCATATTTTTGTTAATACTGTTCCTTTTTTTTTCTCTTCTTTTTATTCCCCCTTCATTCCTCTCTCACTCCTCCCCACCACCACCACCACCTCCTCCTCCTCCTCCTCCTCCTCCTCCTCCTTTCTCGTCAGTTTCATTTCCATAATTCGTTGAGAATTATCGCAATGTCATTGTCTCTTTCTATTTTTTCCCCCTTTTTTTTTCTTCCTTTTTTTTCTTTGGAATTTTAATCGTTTTGAATTTCGTTGATTCCCTCGTGTAAATGGCCTTCTTGATATCGTAAATAGTAGTACGTATATATTTAAATGGTGAAAGAAAGATCGCTTGAAAGGCGTACGGATTATTTATTACACGTAATTGCACTTTTTGCAACTTTTATTCTCACCAACGGTAGCGATGTAAAAAGGAAAAATAAGGAATATTATCATCATCGATCAATAATTTATCCCTTCAATTTTCATCCTTAACATTTACTAATCCTACGAAAGATCGTTTCCTCTAGCAACATTTTAAATTAAGGAGAATTCATTGATCAAGTCTTATCAATTGAAATTTGCTTCAATGATTGATAAAATAACGTTTCGATCCGTTTGAATTTGAGTTAGCTGATCTGGTAAAGGAGAGGTGGTGGGTGGAGGTTAATTAATGCGTATGTTAATTAGTCGAGGAGAGGGAATTAAACCGCGAACGCGCAGTGCAGACAGAAACGTAGCTCTTTCGCGAGCGGAGGTAAACGAGCGCCGGATTAAGCTGACTTGGAACTACTTAGGAATATCCATTATTCAAGGTACATCTTGTTTAAAGCAACAGGTTCAAGATAAAGAGAGAGAGAGAGAGAGAAAGAGAGAGAGAGAGAGAGAGAGAGAGAAGTCAAGGTATTCCGCGTAAAGGAGTTCATGTTACGGCATAGCTCGAAGTATTAAAGAAGGGATTAAAGAATGGTACTGGTTGTATTAAGGACAACTCCTGTGAATTATTCGGTATCTGAAAAGAAAAAAGAAAAAAAAGAGCAATCTAAGAAGTGCAGAAGATAACACCAAATTTTTTTTAATCCCTCTCCTTCCTCCCACCATTAAAAATTTTCATGTTCGTCAGGTTATTTTCCTTTTCGTTTTTATATCTTTCTCTATATGAACATTTGATAATAGTGCATGGTCGAATACGCCACTCAAGCGACAACGCCACGACTCTCGATCCTCGATCGTTTTGTCGTGATTTATTATAATATAATGAATAACAGTAATAATAGGACTAATAATAATAGTAATAATAATGATAATACTAATAATAATAATAATAATAATAATAATAATAATAATAATAATAATTATGATAGTAACTATAATAGTAATAATTACGACTCGTATAGAAAGTGTGTATGTGTAAAGCGAAAGAGTCGAAAAGGGAAAAAAATAAAGGTAAAAGATAAAAGAAAAAAGAAAACAAAAAAGGACATTTCACTCAGGCTCACATTCGTATTTTTGTTATATAATATACTTTCTACGATTTTCGTCAGGCTAATCGTAATTTGTACTAGATAAGGGAGACGTGATGACGTCGAGATGAAATAAAAGTCGCAAACTAAAACGAACGAACGAACGAACGAATGAACAAACAAACAAACAAACAAAACGAAACAAAAAAGAGAAAAAGAACTTGCACGTAAAATAGGATAAATTCTTCGAATGTGGGCTTAAGTGAATGAAAAAGAAAAAAGAAAAAATACGTAAAAAAAAAAATAAATAAATAAATAAATAAAAAGAAATAAGCACATGAAAACGAAGAATGAGAAGAAGATTTATCCTCTTGTCATCTGTGGATCCTGTACATAGGAGTATATAGTTAATAACGGAACTAAAAGTATGCGATAATAGAGCGAGAGAGAGAGAAAGAGAGAGAGAGAGAGAGTGAGAGAGAGAAAGAGAGAGAGAGAGAAATTACGTAGATTTAAGTTTCGATCTAGTATTAAAGAACGACACGACGTCCATACCTTTAAATGTAGAGCTTGCCGTGTCGTTCTGTCAATGGCCGTTTTACGTTAAAAATAAATAAAAAAAAAAAAAAAAAGAAAAAAAAAAGAAAACAAAGGCAAAGATAAAAATAAAAAATAAATAAATAAATAACGGAAGAAACGAGAAGATAAAAAAAAGAGTACCAGAAAAACGTGAGAAAGGGTTAGAGGGAAGGGAGGAGAGAGAAAGAGGGAGAGAAATGGATATAAAAGAGAAAAGAAATCTTATAATTAGCGAGAATATTTTCATCCTTAGCCTTTTAATTAACGAATCAACGTAACACGAACTGCCCGTCTAGTCGTTAAATGTATAAGAGGAACGAATTAACAGGAAGGTATATATGTATACATAATACATCGGAAGTATAAATATATAAATAAATGAATATAAATATAAATATATATATATATAAATATAAATATAAATATATAAATATACGAATTTTAAGGAGGACTATCGAAGTAATGATATATCGTTATATACATATATTACATATATTGTATGTGACATGATATATTATTATAAACACTATTATGCTTCGCGCCGTTGATTTGAATGTTGTTATTTATAAAAGAAAAAAAAAGTTACGATAAAGAAAAAAAAAAAAAAGAACGTATGCGAGAGTAAGGCAAAGTGATGAGAGAGAGATGGGATGGATATAGCGACGAGAGATTCTTATAAGTAAACCCGACATATGTAATAAAATTTTGGCGTGCAACTACTGCCACAAAGATGAATACGAGTGATTTATTTTATACTAACCTTTACCCAACAAATTCACATAATTATTTACAGCTTTTCCAACCTTTTAATAACGAAATGATAATCAAAGAGTAAGTACCATCTTGTTTATGATAGTTTTATCGAGTGAAATAATTATATTCTATCCTCAAGAAAATTTTCATTATGATTTATCTTTAAGATCTATATGTTAAAATTTGAAATATTTTATCTCGTTCATATCGTAATTTCATTGGAAAAGAAATAATCTTAAAAAAAAAAAAAAACGAAAGGAACACAATGATACTTTTTCTATTCTTATCGCGTGCATCTCTTATCGATAAAAAAAAAAAAAAAAATTATATATACTCTCTTCAACAAAATACAAGGATCCTATTATTTCCTTTTCTTATTTTCCTTTCTTTTTGTATCGTCATGTAATCTTAGCATGTTCATCGAAGCTGCTGAGTTCGTAAAAGAGAGAATGAAAAAGAGATGTGGAGAACGTGAGAGTGATCGTCGAAAATCCTGAGAGAAACGTGGTCTTATCTACGATCGCAGGATTGAACCGGTTAGGACGATATGTTTGTCCTGGTGATTATAGGTACGTAAAGTTGAATAGAGGATACCTTCTGGTAAGGTGATAGGGCTTGGAGTATATCAAGCGCTCGAGGTTATTTCGGCAGTTATTGCTGAAGCGATCTTGTAACAGGCAACTCGCTGGTAGCATACTAAAACGAGGATTAACTTTACGTAACGAGAAGGTCGACAGAACGACAGAAGGATTTCATTGACTATCGGAGATTAATTTATTAAACATATGTAAAAATTTTCATTGAAATTAAAATATATTTCATATGGTCATATAATATCGATATGTTCTTGAAATAAAAAAAAACAAAATAAAGAAAATTAAATTACATGAGTATTATTATGTTATTTTAAATATGTAAAATAAAGTTACTTTCAAGAATATTGTAAAGTAACAAAGAAATGAGATATTTACTTGACGCTAATTTCGACCTTTTAATCGAATTATCTATCATCCATATTATTACGATGTTAAAAATATGTAAAAATATTGATATTATTAACTGTAATCACTTGGAATTATATCGTCGATCGATAATGACCAGTCAAATTTGAAACATTAATTATATCCAATTAATAGGATTCTCGAGTTGAGGAAATGAGATTGTTCCCATAAAAATCATTATTTTCCAGTCGGCAATGCTTAATTTTCAATAAATCTCGATGCAATCTACGATCACCGATTGTATTGAGGTTTAACGAATAAGCAGATAAAACAGACGGTTCTGCGGCGTAACTAATGAATCCTCTCTCTCTCTCTCTCTCTCTCTCTCTCTCTCTCTCTCTCTCTCTCTCTCTCACCCTCTGTCTCTCTCTTTCTATCCCTCTCTCTGATAATGCAACCGATGATTTTAATTCATTATTACGAGCGTGCTCGCGGCCGTGACGATGATTTTACTGTTTACGAAACGATTATTAATATGATTAGCGTTAAGCTTTAGTACGCGATATAATTGGGAATAATCTCGATCGCGGATAAAATGACATTTCAATTAAACAGATTTCGTGATTTCGTTCGATTTGTTTTCCCCTATTGTTCCATCATTCGCGTACACGATGAAATACACGATGTAATTATTATTAAATTTATTATATAATCAGACGCGAAAATATCTTCATCGAGGAGACTAAAAAAATTAAAACGAAAGGAAACAAAAAGAATAAAGGTAGAGACATGCCTCCGACATGTTCCAACAAAAATCATTCGATCGCAATCAAAAAAAAAAAGGGAAAAAAAAAAGAAAAAAAAAAGAAGGGTAGCTCGTCGTTATCGCGATTACGATTGAAACGTTTTATTGTTCGACCACTATTACAATTTTAATACGCACGCTCCGAAAAAGTAGATCTTTTACGTTCGAAACTTTTTTGTCCAATTTCTCTCAAACGAAATGGATTTTACATTTTAACTTTATTCTCTTTCTCTCTCTCTCTCTCTCTCTCTCTCTCTCTCTCATTCTCTAAAAAATTAATGAATAACATGATAATTTCTGAAATACGTAATAAAAGTGGAGAAAAAATATGACGGTGTGATAACGTTTCATCGTAATTAATAATTTATTACGTGGTTCTTTTAGTGAAAAAAAAAAAAAAAAAGAAAAAAATAATAATAATAAAATAATTAAAATTTATATATACATATACGTAGTGTCTAAATAAAGACAGAAAATTTCACGGCGAGGAGACAAAAAGGAAAAAATAAAAACGATTTCGTATTGCCTATCATTTATTTTCGAAGCGAACACGCTGCATGCTTCCTTTAACGAAGACAATGCGAATCGGAAAAGGATGATTCGGATAGAAGCATTGTGTCGAAGTTCGTCGATTATCTGGCCGTTCGCATTGTACAAAATCGCCGAACCTTCAGTGCAAACTCTAATGAAAAGTCGTGCAACCAACCGGATTGGGCTAGACCTTGATTACACCTGTTATTTCAACGGCGATTCGCAATGAATAAAAGGACGGGCCTAATTTAATTAGCTACGATAGTCACGATATTCTTTTCCCATTAATTTCTTTATACTACACGAATCGATCCTCTTAAATTCTTAAACTCGCGATATCGTGGTCTATAATAACTAAATTCGAACATTCCTTTCTCTGGAAAGTTCCTTTTTTTTTCTTTTTTATTACAAAAAATTGTTTCAAATTTCCGATAAAAATTCTTAAAAGTCGATTGAAAAAGAAATTAATCGTCCAAAGTCCTTATTAATAGGATCGACATTTTCGAAATTGAATGACTGCTATCAATTCGTTATTATTAAAAAATATTTTTTTCATAATAATCATAGGTTAACCCTATAACGTATCATTGGAAATATTCCAATAGAAATATATCAATTTGAAGTAACGTCTATTTTCGTTATTAAAAAAAAAAAAAAAAGAAAGGGAAGAAAAAGTATAGGGAATAAATTTTTATCTTTTCAAAGCTTATCACGATATTACCGTGAACTTTATTGGTCAATTTGTAAAGCATCTATGTTCACGAGTCTAAAAAAAAAAAAAAAACCAAGTTAACGAAGGAATGAATAGGAAAAGAGAACGAGAAAAAGTAGGATAAAGCAAGGGGAAGGAAGGAACATTGAGTAGAGAATAGTACGGAAATCCTGAAGGACCACGTTACAATCCATAAAATCGCTCGGGAGTTTGACGGCTCACGTTTTACGAGCCATACGCAAATTTAAGATTCCAGTTGAGATTGGAAAGTTCAACCACGACTTTCGTTCGGCGTGCTGCCACTTACCTTACTATCGCAAATAATATATCAGCAATTTTACAACTTTAAATAAAAGAGTTCTCGTCTTATATGCACCGCCCTTGCTTATCCGTTTTAAGCGCCGATCTTCGAGGTTATCATTTAAGCAAAGTTTTTCTTCAAAAATTAACCGACCAAGCGAGATGCTTCTTCGCACGTGACTGCATTATTATCCGCAGACAAAAATTCTCAAAAAAAAATTCTCAAAAATTCATCCTTTCATCGCGAGAAAATATAAGATTTTTATTAAGAGAATTACTCCTAATAATTATATTGTTTTCTTTTCTCCGATTTTCTTCTTTCTCTTTTGATAATAATTTCTAACCGATCAATACATTTCCCGATAAAATTATTTTTGTTATAAACAAAGTCGATTAAAAGGAAAAAGAAGAAGCAAAAAAAAAAAGTATTACGAAAAATTCATTTCTTTGAGAAACACGGAACGATTAATTGTAACAGAGAATCGGTCTACTTTACCGGAAATAGAAACATCTTTCTAGCAACGATGTTAAAATCTCAGTTATTCCGTAGTCAAAACGTTTTCCAAGAAGGAGAGATATTTACTTAAATGTCCGACATTTACGTGGAATGTACTCTTGAACGAACCGAATATGTTGGAGTTCTTTCCATGGCGTTTTAACCGAGCGATTTTCGTGAATCCTCTCGGAGTGTAGCTAGGTAGGTAGGTAGCTTGCGAAGTAGGAAGAAAAGGGTTTGGTGAAAGGTTCATGAGCTTCGAAGCTCCCGGCAAACTGGTATATTGTGCTGGATTATGAATTAAATTCACCCTCTTTCTATCTCTCTCTTCTTCTCTCTCTCTCTCTCTCCTTCTCCTTCTCCTCTTTCTCTCTTTCTCTCTCTTTCTTCTCTCAGTTACTTCATAATACGTTTCATAGCCGCTGGCCAACCCTCTAGGTCACCCTAATTCTCTTTCTCTCTTTCTTTGATATACTAACTCAACGAATACATATCCATCTTGATTTTAATTCCTGTGTGATCTCGAAATTCAAAATATTTCGTTCAACGAATTTATTAATTACGAATTATTATTTAATCTACTGCGCTATGAGATCAATGACGTGATAATATTATCTTTTTTTCTACTACTTGTTCATCAATCCTGACAATTGACGCTTCATTTAATTAAGGAAAAAAAAAGAAGAAGAAGAAATCAATAATAAATAAATAGATAACAGTTTTATTCGAAAATTCCTTTCAAAATATATCTCTATGCTCAAGATAAAAATAATAGCCTTTACGATATTGATTTATTTATTAAAGATACCTATTCGTTATTTAACGATCGCATAATTCACTACGCTCGAAAATCGTCTATAAATGTCACGGATAAAGATAAGAAGCTGATGATAATATAGTTGTAATGGTCAAAAAAAGGGTCGGTCAGAGTTTCCGAAAGATTGGAAAAGCTTCAAGAAGAAAAGTTAGCGGACGTCGTCGCGTACGTGCCGATCGACCGATCGATATAATCGGTCGAGAGGACGACGATTCGTTATCTCGATTCTGATAGAAGAAAGAAAGAACGAACAAAAAAGAATGAAATACCAAAAAAAAAAGAAAAAAATAAAGAAAAAAAGCAAAAAAAATAAAATAAAAAAGGAAGGAATAAAGGCTCGACTCGAAAATCACTCGTCTTCTCGTGGCAGAGCATCATGTTTGAAAGTTTGCGAGATTACTCGACGAGGAGTACTCGACTCGACTCGAAGTTAGCTATTTCCCTCTTTCTCTCTCTCTCTCTCTCTCTCTCTCTCGACGTATGTACGTTAGTTGATTTGTACAAACAAAGTTATTCGAACATTACGAACAAACGTGTTGGACGATGCCAACTAAGAAAGCTTTCAGAGAGTCGTTTCAACAACACGTTCGTTCGAATAACTCGGCAATAGTTGTCCACTATGAACAAATCGAAGCATTGGCACGTTTCAGAGATTCGAATTTCTCCCAACAATCTTCTTTCCCACCCCTCTATCTATCCACCACCTCCCCCACCTCCCCCACCCGCTTCCGTTCACCCCCTATACGCACGCATACACAACACACACATGAAATCTCTGATGCTTCTCCTTTTCCCTTATGCAAATGTTCAAAATCTTCCCTTTTCCCCCGCGCTTTCTCATTCCCTCTTGATCCTCCATCAGCTTTCATTTCGTTTTTCATTTCCGTTTTTCTTTTTGTAAAAGAATCTCTTTGTAAAGAATGACAAGAGAAAGAAGATGCGTTCATGCAAAGACCATATCTCCGATATTGAAATCTTTTTCTCTTTTAAATGAAGTAAAAAGGATGTTGTCTCTGTAGCATATATCTGTGCATACATATATATGTGTGTATGTGTATATATATATATATATATATATATATATATATACACATATATATACACACACACACCGAGAAGAAAGTACCATCGTAACGAAACTCTCCTTCTCTCTCTTGACTCATGAGAAAGTTTTTCGTTCGGGAAAAGGAGAAAGCTCGCTCCACGTCTACGACGTTTCAATTTCTTGCTCTTCGTTGGATTTACCGCAGATCTAAGAATTCCGACGACGTTTTTTCTTCTTGACTATTCGTCGAAACGTTATTTCAACAATCGATTTAAATATAATTCTAAATAAAATATATTTTATTGATAATAACTATGTGAGAGAGAGAGAGAAAATAATCAATTGTCTCAATATTCATATACCTAATATAAAATATATCTAATATAAATATCACATACATGTATCTAATATAAAAAGAAAAACTGATTTTTTACAAGACTTATTTGATTGATTATTTTTGTTTGTTTTTAATACGTCTAAGTACATATTTAACAAACAAATCGCAAAATTACGAGTTCACAGGTACACTCGAAGTGATGAAACGTTCCTCGATAATACGCAGTCACGTCGTTGTTACGAGTACGTGCGTTAAACAATGATATGAAGTGCGAATAGACCGAGTAGAGATTTCATTAATTGTAATTTAATCTGATAATTTAATATCGCGCGAAACTCGCGCTCTGATTTATTCTCGCATTAATGCATTCAACGAGCTTCTCACGCTCGTTTATCATTATTTCTCTGAAAAATAGAAGCCGATTTAAACCGATGAGAAACGTCTGGTTAGTGACGTGCGATGACCATTGAAAAAAAAGTAACACGAGTAAAACGACTTGTTAATCTTTAGAATTATTACCTTAATAACTTTAGAGTTATTTCTTTTTTTTCTCCCCCTTCCTTTTTCTTTTTTATTTTATTTTATTTTATTTTAAAACCAACGTCACTCGCTTCATCGATATTTCCTATTATTTAATATCTCCGAATATAATAACAGAAAATTCTTCTCACTAAACTGAGTAACTCGTATTCAAATAGTATAAATGTCTCTCGATATCGAATCGATCTCATATCGAAATATCATCGAGTTCTCGATATTCGACGAATGCTTCGAATATCTTCGACGAGTACCGAAGGAATCATACTTGTAGAACGTAAACCACATTTATCGGTGCGAATTTAACGAAGAGAATCCATGCAATCAAGTAACCTTAGGAACGTTCTTGCAGTTTGCCGACAGTATCCGCAATCCGGTTACGAACTTGGAAGAAAGGGCTGGACGTTAGCCGACAAAGGAATCGCGAGCTTCGAATTATAACAATTTCAAACGATTATTAAAGCAAATATTCCTTTTGACAAACGAATAATAATTATTCCATAATATTTCCCTTAAGAGGTCATTATTACTTTTGTGCCTGAAGATAAATAAAATTTAATAAATTTCTATATAAATCTTTTATAACCCCTTATACATAGGCTACTGTTCGTACAAGCGTATATTAAAGAGTAACATACGTACAGGAACTCGAAAAAAAGTTTTTTACCGATAAACACATAGATCTCATGGTTATCGATTATAACAAAATGTTGCCTATATTCGGACGTAATTAATTTCGATATTTCAATATAAATATGTAACATAAAAATTGAAATTAATTTATACGTTAAATTTATGAGTATTCTTAAGAGAATACGCGATAATTACAAGTCATAATAAATCTTGTACAAGCGTTAAAGTGGCACGATTCAAGCGTATTCAAAACGGTGAGAGGAAAGCATCGTGAGGAATCCATCGAACAGCAATATGGACCCTTACCGGAAGTCAGAGAATCCGCAATACGTTTACGAATTTCAAACGGCGAGCTAATGGCCCGTACGGACTCGTAATCGCGATACCTCCGAGGGGGTGAAGCCGAACGTGCTGAGGCTTGACTCGCTCGGTATTCTGGAATTGTAATCGCGTTTCCACCTCCCCACCTCTCATCCACGCACGTTCGATCCTCTTCGTGATCAGATTCCAGCTCTAATTAATTCCATTCGGATCTACAATTTTTCTTTTCTTTTCATTTTTTTATCCTCCTTCCCTCTTACTCTTTCGCCTTTTATTACATATACGCTCCAATATTGTACAAATTTATATTAAATGTGTAACAAGAAAATCTCCATTTTATATAATCCGCAGTGATTTTAAGAGTAAAGATCTCTCCTGCAAAATTCCGGCAATAATTATAAAATTAAAGTCAACCTTCCATAACGATATGTAACTTTAAATCCATAGACTTGTTTGAAAAATTTTATTTCATCACATTTTATACGACTCAAAATAAATTATTTTCATATCGGAAGTTTTTCTATATCTTTTAAATATAAGTTATAATAATTAATGCGATATAATTATACCGAATATAGAAAACGAATTATAGAAAATTAAAACGTCTGAAACAAAACGAAAAAAAAATAATAATTAAATTAATTAACTTCGTCGCTCTCATGGTCATATATTCTTTAAAAAAAAAATGTCCTATAAAATGAAGATATCGGTTCGAATAAAAACTATTATCAACTTTATATCTGTACTATAAATAAATATTTTCCATACAGTATATTAATTTTCTATTGTGGCATTAGTATCGCGAATTAAACTTATTAAACTTTGCGCTAGAAACTTTTTATCTCCGATTCGTATAATAGGACAAAGTATAGAGACTATACACGCACTGTCGAGTGTCTCCTTTCATCCTCAAAAGAGGAAATTGAAGGAAACGTAATCCTGTCGTTCTTTCAAACGTGGTCTCGACGGATGTCTAGCGTAAAGCGACCACGTCCTTTTATCTTCTATACCGAATTTCGTTTCTGCTTTGCGTTTCCAAAGGATCCACCGACCTTTCAAGATTTGCTTATTCGAAAATGACTTTCTTCTCTTTTTCGAAATCCTTTTTTTTTTCCTAATAATCCATACGCAATTAAAAACGTAATAACGAATTAAAAATTTATTCTTAGCAATAATAAATCCTACGAAAAATTTGTTAGAGTTGGCTGATCTAAAAACAAATTAAGATTGTGAGTTCCATCTTTGTCGCTTTATCTATCTATCTATCTATCTCTCTCTCTCTCTCTTATTTTCTCTCTCTCTCTCTCTCTCTCTCTCTCTCTCTCTCATTTTCTCATCTCAACCACAGTAACGCAAGCTGCCGTTGGAAAGTTTAAGACCACCCGTCGGAATTACAGAACGTTATGAAAATCTACAGTGTAATTTTGAGATGTTGAGACGAGAAAACCTAGACCAGCTGTGTTGAATCTATTATATACACCCGTGTTACGTAATCCTTTGCGAATTTATATAATCGAATAATACATAATATGTGAATATAGATATCTATGCACATATACAAATATTATTCGGAAGACTTTTTTTTTTTTTTACAATTAGTTCTAACATCCTAAGATATGAGAGTAAAATAATCGACATGTCCTAAATCTAAACTTCATTTTATAAAGACTGATATTATTAATAAACAAATGTAACAAAGTTTTCATCTACAAGGCTGGATCAAAAGTTTCTGGGCTATTTTAATAATTACTCTACTTCTAGACTTTTTTTAAAATACAAATAAAACTACAAGTCTAAGAACTTTTGGTCCGTCCTGTATTAAATCTCGTAATTAAAGAAACTTAAGAAAATTATTTATATTATAGATCATATGAAATTTTTTATTTTATAAACAAGATATATATATATATATCATACATACATATATATACATATATATATGATAAAGAAACAAAGAAAAGTTTTTATCTCTATTAAAGGTAATAAATTATCAAGTTTTGAGTTTATTTATTCGCAATCTCGTGAAAAATTCTCGAAAAGAAAGATCTCGATCGATCGAAAAAGGATCGTGAAAGGTAGACGCGTCCGGCGGTCACAAAAGTGTAAGTTCGTTAAGTATGCCCAGGGTCGTGTCTTATCGAGAACGTCGTATTCTGATCCTCTGCCTACCGTGCTGTAGCATAACAATTGCCCTATTATTTCGGTCGCTCACACCATCATGCCCCTGGGCATATACGTCCTCTTCCATTACCGCTAAATCGTTTATAGGCTTTTCGTAAAGACATTACAACCGACATCGCGTATTTTCTCACTTAAGAAACTTCTTATCGTTGCATTTCATCGAAAAAAAAAGAAAGAAGAAAAAAATAAACGGAAAGTTTCTTTTTTTTTTTTTTTTGTTAATAGAAATTGCTGGTCGATAAATTAAATATCAAATAAAAAGTCAAATAATCATAAAGTCAATAAATTAAATATCAAAATATCAAACAAAAAAATGTATGTGTATATATATATATAACGATTAAAAATTTCCCATAACGATGTAAAATTTATCTACAAGCACATGCACACACATAGATGCAAAGTATATCGTGCAGAATCATTAACGTGGCGATAGTCGCTATAAGTGGTAAAATATAGAATTCAAGAAGCACAGAGAAATGAGAATTAGTAAATTAATTGCTAAAAATCCTAAACTAAAAAAAAGATTATACTTATCAACTAACACGGACTAATGACTCTATCTGTTTCTTTGCTTTTAAAAAATTATAAAATTTAATTTAATTAATTAAAAATGTTTTTATTTTATTAATGCAAAAAAAAACTTTGAAAAATTTTGAAAATTCTGTGTTTACGTTTTACTTAAAATTCCTTGAGGGACTATTACTTTATACAAGAAACTGTTCTAATTAATTAACGTGATCATTGTTTGTCGTTTGCATTCTAAAATCTACTCGTCACGAAGGTCTTCTCGTTCACTTTTTATATAAATGTAATAATATATAGAAATGTTTACGAAATGCTATGCAAAATTATGTTATATACTTTACACGTACTTCCAACTAATTATTTCAATTTAATTAATTTATAAATGAATCATATATCTATATACAGATAATTTTCTAAGTATCACTATATTCAAACGAGTTAAGATCCTGAACTAATAATAAATAAAACGAGACAAAAAAAAAATAAATTCAACAAATGAATTTCACGAATCATATCAATCAATTAAAAAATTACAACTAGTAACTCGTATCGATTCTTCCTCGGTACGATGAGTACCAGAGGGACTTTTAATTTTTTTACTCACTACTTAAGAAGTTCTACAGTGGCTCCAAAACACTCGCTCGTTCGCATTGCAGTTGATCGAAATTAAGGAAGATTCATCCGTAGTACATAAGTGATAGACACGATGTAAATAGATATTAAGTTATAAGTTGAAATCATTGATGATCCAAATTGTAGAGAGACGAGAACCCAACTATCTGAAAAAAGAACAAATTTTTATTTAATATATTATAATAAAAGATTCGTAAAATTATTTAAGGAATTTATTCGTATAAGAAAATTATTTAAGAATGAAAAAATTTACTAACCAAATTTCTCCTATGGAAATGTAGATATTCTGTGAATCATCTTACTTGATGCACTGACTCTAATATGCAAAAGTTATAATATACATTATTACGGAACGGACACTGAGTCTAATTCGAGAATATCTCTACTGTTTATATAATATAAATACGGAATAACAAAACTTCAGACGAACAAACACTGACTCTATGACTGCTTTGCACGCAATCGATTTAAATTACACGTGTTTCTAAAAGTAAATATATACGCGATACAACACCGACAAATTTTAGTTACCGAACAAACACTGACTCTACTTAAGCGATTCTTTATTGGGATAATATCGGGATCACCTGAAATTAATACAAATTTATATACTTTCCTGTATGTAACAATATACTTATTATGATATTAAATAAATAAAAATAATTGAAATTTTTAATAAATATTTAATTACATTCTTTTATTTATATTATTTTTAAATCTAGATTTTTAAATAAATAAATATTCAAAGAAAGAAAAATATACATACATATATATATATATGTGTATATGTATATTTAATATTAAAGTTAAAACGTTCAGTAATATAAAATGCGTACCTCAGAGAAAATTAATGAATGCGTAGATACGTATGTGTGTACACGACGAAAGACCCTTTAAAACTGAAGAGATTTTCTTCTGACCTTTAAGGAATCGACCTCCGATTGCTTTGTCGCGTTCTTATTCAAAGAAATTCTTGGAGATTCATAACCTGTTTGTTATTATTTGCGGATTGTTATCGATCTCTCTTTCTCTCTTATTACGCTCTCTTTATGTTGTTACGAAAAGATAGACTTACTCGTATATGTTATACGATACAAATGATTTCCATTGGATATATTTTCTTTGATACGTTTCGTAAAATTCTTAGAACTCTAAAAATGTAAAATCGTATTAATAGAATATAAAGTGAATTGTATATACGTATATATATATATGTCCATAAGAGGATATATGATGAGTGTATATATGTCCATCGGAAGATATATATATATAGACTATGTACAAGCGATATTACGTATATATTTATGCGTAATAATGAGTATGATAATGTGCGTTAATACGTATAAATTATGTACACGAGTATTATATATATATATATATATATATATATATATATATATATATACTGCGTATAATGCGTATAAATTGTGTACATGCCTATTATATATATATGTATGTACATATGTATATATATAGTACGTAATTTTTGCATATATATATATACTGCGTATAATGTGTATGATATATACGTATATATGAAAATCGAATATAATACGAAATACGATCAATGATAGCTAATTAATGAAAGATTATTAATTAATACATCGTTAAGGACGAGAAAAGTAACGATATTGCGAAAATAAGAGTAGAAATTTAAAAAAAAAAGAAGTATGACGTAATAGCGTCGTGAGTACATAGGGATGCCGATTTTATTTTTGCGAATATCTTTCGAACGCGACAATATCTCGATTCGTGAATTCGGTCATATATAAATCGTGTGTTCGGCGATCGATTGATATATTAAAGAATGCTCTACGTTGGAAAAAATATTCTAATTACCTGTGATTCCGAGGACGACGATACTTCGTGCAACCTGTCAGGACTCGCGAACTCAAAATGGCGATGGTTTACTCGGCACACGTCTAGACAGGCCCATCGCGCATGCGCATTGCGTCATCGCGTAATGGCCCACTTATAAATTCGTGATTTTTCGATCTATTTATTGGAAAATATGAAAATGTCAAAAACACGATACAGACGTCTAAAATCTATCGGAAGGGATAGTTTTGAAGTCGAAAACAAGAAAATAAACGATCGGAATGATCTACGTGGTAAAATAAAGCCTCAAACGAGAGAAAAAAATAAGAGATAATAAGATTATTTCTTAAACGATGTAACATCTCGTCTTGCGAATACCACATCGTGTAAATGAAAAGTTCGACAATCGATTGGTACATTGGAGGGAAATGTACGTAAGAAAAAATATGTTAATTACCTGTAATTAAGACGACGACGTATATCCCGTGTTAATTTAGTATCGTCCAAGCGATAACAACGTTGCCAATTTGATCAACCAATAACGAGCCGCGATTATGACCGCGAGGGCCATACTGACCAATAGGATCTCTCCACTCTTTTTTATTCTTCTTTTTATCCCTACGTTAAATTCTTTTCTACAAAAAAATAAGACAAATTACATTAAAATTGATACAATTGAATAGAATACAAATGTTCCACATTAGATTCGAACCCTTACTTCTCTACTTATCTATCCTCATATTTATATATAATCTCCAAAAAGGTCAAAGTCCAAAAAACGTATACAAAGGAACCAACATCCAATAGTAAAAACCTAGAGTTATTATCTTTCTACCATTGTTCAACCCGAATTGAAACATTGCATTTCTATCAAAAGTTCTAGCAGAGGGAGTACATATCGTAATGGTGATTGCTTTAAAAGGTATAGAAAATTATTTGATTTCTATGTGACACTATAGGAGAAGGAAATCCATCTAACGTTGAAAAATTCATCGACGAGTTTATCGATTTCGCTGAGATTTTGTAATTTCGCGTAGCTTTCGACTTCACGCCGGCAGGTAAAATGGAAGAACTCGAGAGGCAGGAGATAAACGAGAAAATCATGCCCTACGGAAAGAGTAAGGGAGAAAGTGAGATAGAGAAAGAAATAGAAAGAAAGAGAGAGAGAGAGAGAGAGAGAGAGAGAAACAGAGAGAGACAGAGAGAGAGAGAGAGAGAATGCGAATGCTGGCTGGCACGTATTACGTAAGATACAAATTGACTTACGCCCTGTTTCGTATTAAACGCGAAAAGCAATCACCGGGAGGAGGTGGACTTCCTCGGGTGCAGTTTAAAACTAGCGATTCGATTCGATCGTTGAAGTTACTTTTTCCTTTACCCTTCATCCTCTCTCTTTCTCTCTTTCTCTCTCTCTCTCTCTCTCTCTCTTTCTGTCACTATCTTTCTTTTACTCTTTTTCTCTATAGCAGAAAAGAAGTCTCTACAAGTTTCCACTATTTTTTTTTTGTTTCTTTTTCCTCTTGAAGAACTCTTTCTCTCTCTCTCTTTCTCTTTCTCTCTTTTTCTTTTTCTTTTTTTCTTTCTTTCTTTCTTTTTCATTTTCTTTTTCTTTTTCTCGTTTTCTTTCTCTTTTTGTCTAAGTAGAGGTCACAAGAGAAGTTCGAATCGACGTTACAATCCGATATATACGATTCAATAGAATTTTCTGTAAAAAGTGTGAGAGCTGCTTGTATATCTGCAATTAGACAGACGTTTTTCACCGGTAAAACACGGATTTAATTCAACGACTTCGGAGAAGCACGGAATTCGAAGATGTTTTTATTCTTTTTCTAAAGAGAAAGAATGAAAGAAAGAAAAAGAGAGAGAGAGACAAAGAAAAAGAGAGAGAGAGAGAGAGAGAGAAAGTTCTCGCGTTAGAAACAAAAAAATTTAAGGGACAAATTCGTTCCTTCGAAAGAACCTTCGAATTTTCTTAATCGATCAACGATTACATTTTCGTTCTTTCGACATCGTTCGAATCTAAGGTCATTCAATTAATTATCTAAATTACAATCGATACATTTTTTTCGACCAATCGATAATTACGATACGATCGTAATTTTTATTTCTTACGTACTCGTTTCAATTTTAATTATTATCGAAATCATTTTATTTCTCTCTCTCTCTCTCTTTTTTTTTTTTTTTTATTATAACATCAAAATTTCAATGAGCGATAACATTTGTAGGATGGCTTAAAACGACGATGAAAAAGCATCGTTGCTTTGGTAGAAAAACTCCGTAGAGAGAAAACAATCGAGCTGTTTGGTAACTCGGTGTAATTTTATATGGGCCGCGGAGCAAGGAAGCTTTTTCGAGAAGGAGAAGAAGAAATGGAAGAAGTAGAAGCAAAAGCAGAAAAAGTAGAAGAAGAAGAAGAAGAAGAAGAAACTTCGTGGCAGTGCGTTTTTGGCGATTCTTGAGAGTAAGTAAGGACGCGTACGAAGTCTCTTTTTGTCTCTCTCTACTTAGACAATGTGATATTAATTATAATTAACTGCCATTCAGAAAAGTTTTCCGAACAATTCTGTGGTATTACGTCCGCTGGTAATAATGAACTTGCAGCTTTCCTATCATTTACATTCTCCCTAATTCAACCCGAGCTTTCTGTACAACGCAATACTAACTTTCTCTGTATGTTCGTCTGTGTGCACGCTTGTAAGAGAGAGAGAGAGAGAGAGAGAGAGAGAGAGAGAGAGAGAGAGAGAGAGAGAGAGAGAGAGAGAGAAAGAGAGAGAGAGAGAGAAAGTCGAATAACTTCTTGCAACTATCCAACGTCCTTCAGAGCGTGCAAATCTTATTGCTCGAAGATTTCTACAAGGAGAGAGAGACCATCCCAATTATATTTTCACGATATTTCACGTAGATACATTTTAATTACACCATTTTCTTTTTTCTTTTTTTTTCTTTTCTTTTCTTTTCTTAGCTTTCTTATTTCAATTTAAACACGCTCGATCTCCTTCAATCGTTTATATTATTAGCAACAGAAATAGGAACGTTTTCAAATGAATTTATTACAAGACCGATTTGAAAAGATAAGTTCAAAAGATTCGTTCTACTCTACGTTGATATTATTTTTAATTTCTTTCCTCGATCTTTTACAAATATTTTAATACTTTTATTCGATTTACCCGATTCCTTTCTCCTTTCTTTTTTTTTTTTTTTTGTTATAATAATTTCAATCGTTCGGAATTATACGTTGAATATTAAGACATTCAAAGAAAACTCGAAGCTCGATAAGAATCTTTTAACATCTCTTCGAGTAATCTCGAATGATGAGAAATAAAATCGGTTAATGATAAGAAAGATTCAACGTCAAGTTTCTTGCCAACTATAATTACTGCAATGCGATATCACAGACGTTGCTAGAACGACTAGGTGGTATGGTTCTGATATCTCGCGACTTTCTCGTTGGTCTTCATTTCGAAAATTGCAGTTAGCCATGTGGCCGACGTATTTAATGATTATCCTTTTGAAATTTATCATAAGCCCTCTCGTTAATCGATTTTAACGTGAACTGACCACATTACTATCGCCTCTTGTAAAAATTTCGTTCATGAAATTACAATTTACATCGAAAAAGAAAGACAAAAAGAATTAACGGAAATCTCTTTTCGATTTCAAATATAAAAAAAAAAGAATACCAATGGCCAATAACCAATGGTATTTAATGAATTTCCTTTCATTAATCATTTTCAATGCTGATTGACTATTATTGTTGGACCTTTAAAAATGATCTGAAATTTAGAACGTATATATATATATATAAAAGAAAGAAAGAATGAACATAAAAAAAAAGAAATCGCGCAAATCTCTTCTTTTACTTTTAACATTGAAAGAAATAGAAGATATAGAAGAATGGTATTGATAAAATTTGATAAAATTCCGAATGTAACTGATACTTGATGAAAGTGTGGACTGTAGCTCCGTTGTTTTCGAGGGGAGTTCTTCGAGCGAAGAGAAGAAGGTAGAATTTGATGGGGATGGTTGTGAACGATAAAGAGAGAGAGAGAGAGAGAGAGAGAGAGAGAGAGAAAGATAGATAGATAGAGAGAGACAAAGATAGGGTGAGATAGAGAGAGGGAGAGAGAGGGAGAGAGAGATGGAAGACAAATCCAGTTTCGAGCCTGCACACGCTCGGCCATACTGTTGGAATTCATGGGTCGTGGGTTATGCCGCATTCGGTGGTATGTAGTAATTAGCAACATTGCTTCGAGATATCCCAAAGGTGGGAGCTCCAGAGGTTGGGAAGGTTCGAACATTGCCTGCTATACGTAGATTTCATTTAACGGAGAATACGATGCAACTTCCTTCTACGATTGTTTTCATTTTTCGATTATTATACGAAAGGAAAAAACATTTCAATGGTAGTAGTCGTCTCTCCTTTCTCCTGATAGATTTCCACCAAAAAAAGAAAAGAAGGAAAAAGAAAAAAAACGTGATCCATAGTCAAATCTCGCCGAGACTTTTTTTTTTGTCTTCGCAATTTTTTTTTTCTTCTTCTGCTTTCTTGCCTTCTTTTTTCTCTTTTTTTCCTCCTTTCTTTCTTTCTTTCTTTCTTTCCTTTTTATCTTTTTTTTTATTTTCTTCTTTTTTTTTTTTATTGCCAAGACACGTGGAGAAACAAATTGCGCTATGGCGAGAAAAGTCATTTAATAATTTGCATTCCTAAACCCAAAGAACGAGCAAACGAACGAACCAAAAGTTCGAGAGATGCAACGAGCCGAGTGGTAGAGTGGTTTTGCCGGTTGCAATCTTCCGACTAAAGTTTATCAACCCCTAAGGTTATCTGTAACTAAATTATCGTTCTAGTTTGTAGTTTTAGATACTGACAAAAAAAACAAATGAGAGATATTGCAAGGAAATAAGATCGTTCTTTTCTCTCTCTCTCTCTCTCTCTTTTTTCTTTTCGTTTTCTAACACGTGCAAGCTATTTTATAAAGTAACGAACGATTTTAAAATAGTTTTTAATATATTTACACAAAGATCTTTAAAGTAAACATATGATAATAGTTATAGTATTTTAATAATCATTGATCGAAATTTTTAAAGATCACATTCAAAGTTTACATTTTCTATGTAGTTGATCGATCAAAGAGTTAACGCGCCAAAATTTCAAATTGACGCAGAATTTAATACTGCGCATGCGCGAAGCAGAGGATTCTTATTAGCTATAGATAAACGTGAATGACATCGAGAAAAAGTATCCGGTAAACAAATTAACATAGGGTTATGTAATTTTAATTTAATGTGATCATAGATATGAATTTTCCTTTATGTCTTGTAGGCTGAAACATTTATCATCTATTCGTTAGGTGCCTCTTGTTAATATCAATGGCTACAAACGCGAAACAAACCATGCCAATTAGATCTAATTCGGTGGAGATTGTAAATCTTCAAGATACTTTGACACCCTTTGGTGTACGTCTTGCTGGGATTTATATGCGGTAAATATAATATATTGAATTTAATCTAATCCTTAAGAACAATTATAATATTAACTGAACAATTATAATTTTTCTGTGATAGTATAAAAAGAACTATGTTCCAGGAGTTTTGCTTATGTTACGCTTAAGGATAGATTGCCGATAATATTAACGAAAATTGTAGACAACCTTAGTCGTAATAAAGAACAAATCGCACAAAAATTTGGACAGGTGAATGTATTTTATTGTGATCTGTATAACTTGTTATCGATATTATAGTTTATTAATACAATGTATATATATTCTACAGAATGCTACGGAAGAAATAAAACAAATGGTTGGATTTATAAGTCAATTGAAGAACGAGATTGTTACTAATAAGGCTTTGACAATATTACCAATAATAGAAAATGACAGCGACAATGATGCGGCTGTTTGGAATAAGTACTTGGAGGATAAAACTGAAAAAGAAGGTGCCACTCCAACCTGGTTTAATACAGAATGGTTGTATTGTGAATGCTATATGTATCGTAGACTGGCACAAAAATTTCTTCTTATGTAAGTTTGTATAAAAAAGAATATATTATATTTTATCACTCAATAGCAATACATGCTATATAATCTATGATTTTATAGGAGTGCTTTACATACGTATGACCCATTTCAACAACAAAAAAGGGATTCTTTTATTAATTCCTTGTGTAACATAGAAATTCTTAACAAATATTTGTTGGATATGATTGACAGGGCAAAATTAATGCAAATTGAAAAGAAAGACCTACTTTTTAAATTAATCGAATTGAATCTTTGGGGAAACAAGTAATAAAGAAAATTTATATATATATATATATATATGTAATATATAATATTGTGTGTGTATGTGTATTTATTCTGTCATTATTTTTTCAGGTGTGATTTATCTCTAAGTGCAGGAGCTGATAATAATCAAACTGGTAATCCTATAGAACAATTAGCAATTTTTCATGATGATATACTTGATAATGCCAGTGATTTTGTTTGGCAAGTTCTTAGTAAACAAAAACCAAATGATTCTGATATCGTAGACTTGATATTGGATAATGCAGGATATGAACTTTTCACTGATATATGTTTTGCAATTTTTCTAATTAATTTTGGCTTGGCTGGAAAAGTTCGATTTTATGTAAAACGTTATCCATACTTTGTGAGCGATGCTGTTGTTAAAGATTTTCATTGGATATTGGATTATATGAAAAAATCCTCAAGTCCAGAATTAAAAAGAACAGCACAGCTATCTTATGATTACTTAGAAAACAAAACTTGGACTATTGAGGTAGTAATATATATATAGTTATTTTATATTTCTTATTAGCACTAATTATAATATATATTGTATATTTGTATAGGAAGAATCTTATTGGACATGTCCGTACGATTTGGCAGATATGAAGGAAAAGGATAAAATACTATATGCAAAATTATCAGATGCAAAATTAATAATATTTAAAGGTGATTTAAATTATAGAAAATTATTGGCTGATATAAATTGGGAATACACTACTTCATTTATAGAAGCATTGAGAGGCTTTCGGCCAACAAATATTTTGAGTTTGAGAACAATAAAGTCTGATGTTTGTGTTGGATTACCACCTGGAAAAGGTGAAATGTTGTACGAAAAAGATAAAAATTGGATGGTTACTGGTAAATATGGTCTTATTCAAGCAACAGTTGAAAGTGCTTGTAACTGTTCCATCATATGTTAATAAGCGAAATTAAACTAGAAATAATACTATTATTGAAATCTAAAAAAAGAGATTAAAATCTAAAAATCTTAATGAAATATATATATATATATCATTAAGTCATATAAATGCAACAACTCGTTATATGTCTAGTTGCATTTAAATCTGCAGATTAATGTATGTGAATGTTTCGAGTAAAAATTGATGTCATGTACCATTTGTTAAATCTACTAAATTTTTCTTTTTTATTTCTTACTCTATTTTATTTATAACATAATAGAGAAATATTATTATATAAATTTCCATTTTAAATATAATGTAAATCGAAATGAAACAAATAATGCATAGACTGATGCAATGAGAATACATTATTGTGATAATATCATTCATTTATACTGTAGCTTGTATAAATTTCTATGTACATAATATATATTTCCTACATACATAAGAAAGAATTAATACCTTTTACAATTACATATTCATACTATATGAATCAGTCTTATAAAAATGAATATTTCAATTTGTTATATATCATATAGAAACGATAGCGAAAATGTATAGATCATTTTTGGATAAAAAAAATCTTTTCTTTTTAAACTATAATATTACAAAAACAAAATGATTATTAGATGTATATGTATTATCAGCAATATTTAATTTATTACATTCAATACATGTTTATAATGGTAATGATAATAATAATAATAGTAATAATAATAAGAAGTATCTATTTTTTTTTAAATAGATATTCTTCTCTTCTATAAATGTTTGTACACAGTGATGTATAATAATGCATATCAAATTATAAGAAATAAAATATCTTTTTTAAGGATAATGTTATATTTTTATTTAACCGGTCCTCGAAAACACGCAGAATCGATCGCAACCACGTATACTTTCAATTCAAAAATATAAACACACTTATAAATTCTATCAGTTGCAAGTCGAATTAATAATTCATCAAAATATTATTCGTACAATTTGATTTTTAAGTACAAATGGCGCGATCTTCCAATGCAATTGTGCTTCAATATATATATGTGTGTACGGTGTGTGTATGTGTTGTGTATATATGTGTATATGTATCCCTAATACTTACAGTTCGTTCTCTCCGCCTTAATCATACTTTTTTATTCACATGCCTTTATACAATATGTTTCATTATTTGCACTTATTTCAAGCATACAATATTTCCTTATAACTGGTGTCGAGACCGTTAAATATACACAAATTTCTTTTTTAATAACCACAGTATCAGTAGCTAATCTCATAAAAGCAAAGAAAATATAATATTTCTAAGACTTAAGTGTGTGTGTGTGTGTGTGTGTGTATATATATATATATATATATATGTTGCTCAATTTTTTTACTGATAATATATAAAAAATTTTTATCAGCATAACATGTTTCGATGGTATGTACTATTCTACAAATATTTCATTAGAATTCTCATTTACAGTAATATATTTTATCATACACAAAAAAAAATTGTTTTATTTCTTAATATATGTATATTTCATTTACTCTCTATAATAAGGATATATTACATATAGAGGTGCAACTGAAATAATAAATCTCGATTAACAGTAATTTATAATGCAGTATTTACAAGTGATTTACAGTGATCAAACAAATGGGATAGAATTTCAGAAAATATATTTGATTTTATTTTGATCGTATTCCTGTTAATATACTATTGTTGTTATATACTTTATATTCGTAACGAAATTACCCCTGCTTTTTAAAGGAACAAAATATTATACTACAAAGATCTTAAAATAAATAATTGCATCTCTTCTTTGTGATAATTATACTTTCATATATTCAGACTATTATCCAAAATGGCAATGCGTAGAAAATTGTTTGTGATGAGCTTTCCTAATAAAATTGATAAATGTAAAAGTTCGTACATTTGAAATAAAAATTATTAGGCTGCAAATATAAGTAATTTTAGTGAACAAATTTATGAAATGTTACTATTATTACATATACCTGATATATTCCCTTGTGATAGCAAAAGTACAATGATTTTTATAAATATATAAATATTATTAATAATCAGCAATTATATAGGGAATTTTGTGATGTAGTATTACAAAATATATAAATAGACAAAAAAGTATTCTTCATGATCTCATTTTTAATTAGAAATTCCTACATATGGCCTCATTTAAAAATGGTTGTAAATATACTCAATTGCAAATGTATGTATGTCACTGTTTAAAATATTACTGTAACAGAGCACGTATTGTGATGTGTATTTCCTTTTTCATTGGAGAATATAATATTCTAACTTTTCGACCAAGTGGCAGTAGAGCTTCTGTACACACACACATACACGCACACATGCACGCGCGCGGCGAGTGTGTGTATGTGTGTACAGAATATATTATATATTATATATTTTATATATATATAAATATATAATAAATTGATTATATTAATCTAAATCATTTTACTTCAGCATTTATATTGAAAAGAATGTTATTTCAAAAGAAGAAAAAAACTGCTTATAATTTATAGAAGTGTTACAAGCAAACAAGTCTACTAGTAACAATCTAACAAAAATAAATGCCTGACCAGCTAATACCTGTTACATCTGCTTGTCCAGCAAGCTACTATTTAAAATATGTATAAGTAGCATACTATATTGCATTAAATTATAATAGATATCTGCATCCTGTTAAATGGACAACTATGTAATAAAATATTCTAATCTAATGAAGACAAAAGGGACTTAACTACATTTAAAAATACATAAAAATAAGTATGATTACTAAAATACTTGTGTAATTTTTTGTAACCTGCATAAAAAAAAAAAAAAATGTATAACTATATGACATAACAATGATATTATAGTTCACTGAATACTTGTTAAAATTAATACTCAAATAGCAACAATTAACTTACTAATAATAATTTAAAATGTACGAAATGTATAAATTGAATTGATTGTATCCTCTTGATAGATATATAGGTAACTAAATCTTGTCTTATTTTTAAATTATTACTTTAACCAATAAATCCCATATTTAATAATTTTTTATACAATAATATTTTTTTTATATAAGCATCGTAATGAAATTTTTTCTATATCTAGAAAAAGCAATGTATATGTCAATATTTGTTAATAATTATCTCTAAGAATGATAATATTAATATTGCAATCATTAACACTTATGTTTTCCATGAAAGTAAATAGATCAATGTATACGTTTTTGTGCTTTCTCTATAAAATCCAAATATAAAGGAAATATTCCATCAAAGATATTAACAAAATTAATGACAATGCGAAATATATAAAATATTTAAAGCATTGAAAAAAGATATTCTTTATAAAATTCTATAATGCAGGTCATATATGTCAAAAAATGATTGCTTTACTGCCACCCAGTGATCTTATCAATCTGTGCATCAATTTGAAAAAAACGTCGCTATAAGATATATCCAAATGCAATATAGACGCCCGTAGGGAGGGGCACCAACGATTAGAACTTAATCTTATAATATTTCCAATTTGCTATACTGCCTCTTATATTGTCTTTTATTCTTAAGCAACAGTCAATGATGTAGCAAATAACATGAGAGATACAGTTTACCACATAAGGCTGTATCTACAAATATACGTGGAAATTCTATACAGATGAAGATACTAAATATTTCACAAAATTCTGTACGATGAGAACTTTTTATCAAACCCTACATGGCACTAAATCACACTCGAAGTGCACATTCACACCCGGAATTTCGTTACTTTGCGATGTCACCAATCTGAACTTACATATAGTTCAGTTATCAAAGATATTAAATAATAATGAAAATGACTAACATATCCTACACTGCTTTCCATACAGTCAACTATTTGTTATTTGGTCTGAATCATATGATTGTAACAATGATCTCGTAACTATTTCTTTTAAGTATACAACTAAAAGACATGCAAAATTGGTAATCCCACTGTTCACACTATTATCCAATGTTCATAAGTTACACTTTTAATTCATGAGAACTGTGTTACTTAGTGAATGCGGCAAATACAGCCCATAATACGGGATTGGCGTTAGGTTTAGCAGCTTCAGCTTCAAAATCTAGATCCAACAAAGTTCGAACTCGGCGCATCGCTACTTCGTAATCGTCATCGCAAAGAGGTGCAAATGCATTCTCTAATACATCAGCCGCATGGGCTAGAATCACTAATGCTAACATCCGCCTATCCATACGACCTGCATCATTTACCCAACGACCTAACACAGCCTCCTGAATCTGCAAATAAAATATGACTGCTCCATAAATATAACAATCTTATATTCTAATGCTAATGTTTTATATTTAAAAACAGACGAATTAATAATTATATAATTTCTGCGATGTGAATATTTTCAATGAGTAGGAAAAAAACTTAAACGGATACGCATTTTAAATTGCATCCTGGAAATAAATAAAAAAAAAAAAAAGAAAAAGATATACTTCTCCAAACATATATGTGAATAGGAGATACTAGTATACTTTTATAGTAAATACAAGCAAACTGCTACAAATGATATTTTCTCTTATCTTCTGGTAGCTAATATGAACACCCAATTTAGAGAATGGAATACAAACAAAGAGATAAGATATTACTTCTATTTCTGTAGTATTAAAACAAAACAGAATATGTGTGTGTAATATAATATCAAAGAAAGCATAAACAGATAAGTACAAATAAATAGTATAAGTATATAATAAAATCTAATTACCTTTTTAACAAGACGACTTTTGGCAAGGTTATCAGTAAGAGGATGAGTTGTCATATCAAAGAGTAAGAAGTTCTGTTTTTCTGTGGTTAATACACCTTTTTCTACAAGATTTTTAGCTAATCTCTCTCTAACATTTTTTAATTGATAACGTAACTTTAAAGGATTCCACGTTTCACCTGTAACGACAAAATATAACCAGCCGCGATATAAAAATTAAACTACTATCATGAAAGCAAAGAAAGAAAAAGGATTATCAATAAATTACAAACCACTTAAATATTCTATCCAACTTGGAACAGTCTCTGGAGGATCTGTATCTTTTAAATGTTTCAACGCTTCGTCCAGCAAGACATCTCCTGTAGGCGCGTCGTTTTTCAAGAGTAGTTTCCTTGTCAACAAACCTTTCTTACGCATTCCAGCTTTTTCTAACTCTACACGACCGCGAAATCCAAGCTCGGCCAAGATACATCCACGCAAGCCCGAGCTTATGCAATCGTTCCAAAACGAAGTATAACCCTAAGAAGGAATAAAAACAAACTCCTGAAGAGTAACAAGAGAGATATCGAAAAAGAAACACAAGCGAAGGATAAAGAGCTTTTATATCCTTACCTCCTTGTCCTTAAGACCAAGGAGTAAAACCTCTTCCATAAGAGTCAATCTGGTTTCTTTATCTGAATCATCGTCTATCGTAGGGTTCGAATTTAGATCTTTTTGAGAGGAACAGTCGGTGTCCATACTGTTACCAGACAACTTGTCATTGTGACCAAGGTCGTTGGAACCATCCTGGCCGAATCCACTGCTGCTGCTACTGTTAACCACTCGTCGTCTCTGCACCAACCCGTCACCTCGATTCATCCTTTGGAAGCAAAGCTACGCACCTTTTGCGATAACGTCCGCGTGTCAGATACGCCACCGTGTCGGCCTCACTTCCGTGCGATTAGGCTAAGTCTATTACAAAGGTAATTAAAGTAAACCTCTCGCGGCATGTATCATACGAGGTAAACACAATTCTGTTGACGTTTCTCTCGATACAACCATATCTGTTTTCCAAGATGGCCAGCTACCTCCCGCACGGTCGTTGCTTTTTTATTTCGCCACTAGGATGCTATCGTACGAGCTGACGAGACATCAGCTTGCGAGAAAAGAAAACGGAGATTTAACTCCGATAACGTAATGCGATCAAACTCCTCCTACTTAATTTTTTTTTTTTTTGTTATCAACGACGAGATTGTAAAATTAATCTTCTTTATTAGCCTACAGAATATATTCACTCCGATTTCTACTCTTAAATCAAAATCACCTCGTAACCGACCGCGAACGATGCACCCCGTGACCGTAATTGTTTAGAACGGAAACGTGTCTATCCGAAGGACTAACGTTAATGGCGCTAGTGTCGCACCGTCATCGGTCACGTGTCTTCCAACCACCTATGATATACGAGCTCCCTCTCTCTCTTATCGACGCATCGTTTTAAGCGGGCTTTTCAAATTTTCGCCGAAATAAAAACCTATAAATTCGATATAAATTGTACGATCTATGGAAAATCAATGATTTATAAGTAATATTTGTTACTCTATTAAAAGAAAAATGTTCGGTTTTATTTATATGAAATAATCCTTTTATATTTATAATATCACACTTTCTTATTTTTATCGATCGTTTTTATTCGATTTTTTTCTTTTTTAAATAATATGATTATGAAAGTTACGATTAATTATTAATGCGATACTACGTCCGGATATGCATCCACATATATAGATACGTGTCTCTTCTACAAATTTTCAACAATCTATTCTTCACATCTTCCGTGCGTGACATTCTAAAGGTCTCGTCACTTTATTTTTACTCATGCTTTATTCTTACCGCCGATCTTGGATAAGCAAAAGGTTTGACACACGATCGATATCGCTTCGTGGTATCCAACGCAACGGTCGTGCATCGATTTGCGATTTGTCCTGCGCCAATTATCGCCGTTTATCGGCATTGCTGAGAATCGTAAGAGTCCGCAATGCGGTATATCTTTAAACTGACTAAGAAAAAACATGACATCAACCAAGAAAAAAGTATACGAATTTGTAATTAAAAATTTGAGATTTCCTTCTTTGGAAATTTTACTGATTCAAAAAAAAAAAAAAAAGAAAGAAAAGAAATTTTATGTAACAGTCGAATTGTACAAAATTATAATTTATATACGTAAACGCTTATAATTTTACGTATAAAATTTATTACTCTTGCAAAAAATATATAGAAAGATTTACTCCTCCGACAATAAAAATAAGAAAAAAAAAAAAAAGAAGAAGAAGAAAGATCAAATAAAGATCAGCAGAAAAATGATTTCGTCTGGGTTGGAGATAACGTTTGATAGTCGAAAAAAGAAAATAATTTTTTTCAATAGATCGTCTCGATCCATTCGATATCGCTTCGTTGTCGTGTTAACCAGGTTCAGCACGGTAGTCAGAGAGAATCCATGAGAGAGTAGGGATAGAGCGAATGATTCCTTCGAGGAAGGCGCGCGAACGTACCGAGAGGCACTTTCAGTCGTTCGGACCCGCTCGCTCGGTGGAAGTGTCCAAGGCATTTCTCGATCATATATATACATATATATTTATATATATACATACCCACGTACACACACATACACACAAACATATATTTCGATTATCGCGTTCGTGGTGTGATTGAAGAGTTAAGCTCGAAAAGATATTTTTTAGTTTCTTTCTATATTTATTTACGTACGTGTGCGAGAGAGAGAGAGAGAGAGAGAGAGAGAAATTTTCGAAAAAAAAGAAAACAAAAAAAGAAAAAAAAAGAAGAGAGATCGAAGGATCAAGGAAGATGCTGCGTTTGGACCACCACTGAGCTGATCGGTTCTTCGTCAATACGGGTGTCAGGTGAGCAAGATCGAAAGAACTTCATCTAAAACGTTGTTTAACAATCCTTATCATCATCATCGGTGATAATACGTATGTGTAAATATGTGCATGTGTGTTTGTGCATCTACGTCATATTAATACGTCAACGAAATAGTAAACGTATATAATATCGAATTTTCCCACGTTTATGATATTTAATCTTGCCTGATTTCCAAGACATTTAGAGCGTGACATTGGTGAATATAAATTATTTGCTCAATTCCATGACGATTCTTTTATGGAAGAACGATTTTATTCGATACACGAATAATTTCATTCGATAGTACGGTAAACATATTTGTTTATTGATATATCAAAATGAATAAATTTTGGGAATGTGTACAAATATAAATCACAAAGTGTGATCAATCATTTTTCATTGACGTTTATCTTTTAATATATAAAAAATGGTGTCAATGCTATATTGATCAATCATCGTATCGATTATTATCGCTTAAGTATCAGATAATTTTTAAAGAATGTTCGTCATTCTTAAAGAATTTTGTCGGTGAAATGGATTAATTATTATCGAAATGATGTTCATCGTTTCGAAGAGAAAAAAAAAAGAGAAAAAGAAGACGCGATTTAATTAATAACGAGTAAAAAAAATACCTTACGTCTCATAATTCAAGTATCTCATCTTTCTTTCGTTCAGTAATCGTTCGCGTAAAAGCGAAATCATGGGAAAAATGCGTAACAATGTTATTCATCGTATTATTCATAATTAACCAAAGAAATTGTGGTGTTTTTTAATTATGTGAACACCCGGTATTACCACACAGGATTCCACTTCAATTCGTCCTGACGTATAGATACAAGTACACACATACACGCACACGTATATACGTATTACCAACAATAAGTATTTATCACTAAAATGAGGATCTACGGCCAGCTGATCCTCCGAAGAGAACGTCGATGACCTGTCGACGTTGTTTCTACTTGTTGCTGAGTTACGTTTCAATTTACACGGGAAGAAACAACAGTACGAACGAAATAGATTTGCAAGAAGCAATAAAACCGATCCTTGCTGATACGAGCTCGTTAAAAAGGAACATTCCAAGGAAGGATTCCAATTCTATTCGATACTGATTGATCTAATTCGATTTGATTTTATTTTTCATTTACTTCTCGTTACTGACATTGCACAGTTAAGGATACTTCAGTAAGGATTTTAACGACGTCTCGTAAAATTTAAATCGTTCGAAACTTCGCTAAACTTTTTCCTATGATTATGATCGCGTAAAAAAGAAAAAGAGAACAAAAATTCTTACGAAGGATCTACTCTGAAACCGAAACGTTAAAAAACCGATGAGGACGTCGAGTTGATCTAAGCAAAAAAAAAAGAAAAAAGAAAAAAGAAGAAAAAGAAGAAAGAAAAAACAAGAAACGAAAGAAATAAAATAATAATTAAAAAGCGTTAATCGATCGAGTGCGTTAAAAAATTTCGTTTCAATATCGATTCTTAATCATTTCCTAACGAGCTCGAGAACCTGGCTTTAATTTTCATAAATCCATTTGAAAAATATGAAGAGGTCGAATAGATCGAGTAGAACGATCACGAGGAGATATATTTTTTCTTTGATGCTTTTGAAGGAAACCTCTTGAACAATTAATTATAATTGATGTATACTGGTACTGTAATAAAAATTCAAGATCGATGAAGACGGTGACCCGTGTCCAGGTTTACTTGGAGGAACTTTGCCGTTCGTTAATTGATTCGTTCGCGTGGCTCGTTATTCGACGGCCAGGGTTGCTACTGTTAAACAACACCATCCAGTCTATCCTCTCTCTCTCTCTCTCTCTTTCTCTATCGTCCTCTCTCTCGTTCCTCTCCTTTTTCCTCTCTCGTTTCTCTTCCTTGTCTCTGGCAAAGTTCTTGGAGAGAAAGAGAGAGAAAGAGAGAGAAAGAGAGAGAGAGAGAGAGAGAGAGAGAGAAAGAAAGAGAGAGAGAGAGAGCTATGGAGACGATGGCTACGGAACGAGAAGGTACGGTAAAATCCAAATGGCCGGAGCGTTACATTCCACGGATGATTCAGGTGTGCCCCTCGCTGTTCCCTCCTCCCTCATTTCCCCTGCTCCCTGCTCTCTTGCTCCCCTGCTCCTGCCCCTACTCCTACCCCTACCCCTATCCCACGACCCTCCCCCTCTTTCCCCCCTTTTCGTGGCTCTCTTCGAGAAAGCAGCAGCACCTCTCTCGATAGACTCGATGCACACTCTCGATACTCCCGCTATATTTCTACTCGGAAGCTATCGACAAATGTTTAGATTCTTTATATATATTTCTCGATATATATGTTTATGTATGTGTGTGTGTGTGTGTGTGTGTATGCATGTATTTAATTCCTAAAAATATATTTTTTATACAAAATTGAACACGATCTAGAACGTCTCGAAAATGATGACAAATTTCTTTCATTAATCGTCTCCTCAATTATCCTTCTGATTTTATTAGAAATCAATGCAGAATGGGGATTAATATTGTTATAATTTGTATGGTAGTTGGAAGGAAAGATCATTTTTAATCGGATATTCATTGGATCGTTTAATTCTATAGTTAGTTAACGAGTGTCAGTATATTGAATAATGTTTTTGCATATATAGATTTTGTGATTATAATGTAATTCGTTAAATTATGTTAATAGATTTTTTTTTTACATGTACGTATAGTAGGTGTAAATGAAAATTGCAAGAAATTTTGCATTTGTATTTTGTGTAAAATTTGATTATAAAAGGCGATGCTCGCGTATCGATAAATTTTTCTTCCTTGATAAGATTCAAATAAACGTGACATCGAATCTCTTTCCGTGGAAGGACGAGTCCCTATTTCGACACTCGCTTACATTTTATATAACGTTGTTAAGAACGAAATACTCCGTGAAAACGCGCATATTTTGCAACGCAATGCCAATGCAGGTGGCAACACGCGTGATTGCTCGTGTCAACAAAACCACCTACGGTTGCGTCACAAAGTTGTTTCGATCTTTATATAACCATTGTGGTTATCGGTGGATATATCGGTGACTATAGAACGATTATCTTCTTCTCTTTGAATTATTCATATTTCTAACGTTTAAATTTAAATTAAATTCTTATTTTCGGTTCGAGTCGCTCGAATGCGACTTCCGAAATTGATATCAATTTTTATTTCTACTCGAAAAGATCAACTGAAGTTATCATTAATCTAACGCTTTTAAAATTTATATTAATTTCAATTCCGAATTGAAACTCGGATTATAGGATTATTTGTATGAATTATATCAATGAGATGCATTTGAAATTATTTATACAAATTTAATTTCGCTACAGAATTAATATTGTATAATAATTAATACTATAATTCTAATGATTTGTCAATAGAAATTATTCTAAATTCCTTAAATGTTTTTCTTAAGTATCGTTAAATTAGAAATATCTTTTATAAAAGTATAACGTCTCTATAATTTTATTAGACAAGATTATATTATCATCCCTTTTAACGTATCCTTCGTATGAAAGTTTTCGAAAGTGGTAGTCGTAAATAATAAACTGTTATAAATCAAAATGACTAATCGATCCTTCTTACAAAGATTAAAGGTGCATGAAGCGATTTGCGTTTACTGGAGCGCACTTCTCTCTTCTGGTTCCCGTTTTGTGTGTAGAGAATTTTAATGTGCCGATCGTTGGCTGAACTAAAAGCGTCGTTCGAAGGAAACTTTCGAGTGAAAGTACGCACGATTATTATGGCTTTGCATTGCGTTATGTTCCGTGTCATGAAATCTATTTATTCATTCATCCATTCATCCATTTTGGATTCCGATCGGTCGACTATATTTTTCTTTTCTTTTCTTTACTTTTCATTTTTTTTTTTCTAGACAAATCGTACGAATTTCAAACTGTTTTAAGTTAGGAATGCAAAACGGCCATTTCGATTTTATCTTCTTGCACTTCACGGACACTTACGTGCAGTTAAGTGGAAAAAATGATAATATCGTTGAAGTAGCGCGTGTAGTGAAAGCACTACTAGCATGTAAGAAGCTCACCAACACTAACAATAATTCCTATGCCACGCGTGGTCTATGCTTGTTTCAACGATAATAATTAATCCTCGCTTTCGGTCGTAATGTCTCGCGTAATTTCCTTCGTCGATTTTAGTTTCTAACATATATAACAAGAACTAAACGAACACTAGTTTTAATTTATTTTCTAATTAGGTCTATGTTAGATCAGTTAATATCGTATAAATTCGAAATGATCTATCGGAGATCTTTCTCATTTATTTCATATTATATTTTTTATATTTAATTACAACAATAATCGAGATATCGTTTCGATATCCAGTTTTTCCTCATTAATTAAACAATTTTTAAAGATTTAAACTACATTTCATTCTTACAAAACGATTTCGAATACTCTACTTTTATTTTATTTCCAATTAAAATTACTATGTTACTCATTATATATAATTAATCTTTAATAATACATTAAATAAGTTTCATTATGTTTCACCTTTAATTAAAACAATTAAGATCGTTTAAACAAGATTGCAATTATTAATAGAATACTTTTTTTTTAAATTTTCCATTAATTTTCATTCAAAAGTTTTCTAACGTACAACAACAACGACAACAAAAAGTCACAGACGACCCATTAATTTCTTTACGATAGCGTCCAATATTCAATCAGAAAAGAAAGTGTAAAATTTCATTTATACATACGCACTTATACCTACATACCTATATATATATATATATAGATACCGGGTGTCTCTTAGATCGCCATTTAGTTTTAACCACGAACCAGACTATCTCCGAGTTCAATCACATTTCGAGTCGCGTCACGGTAGAACGCGTACGCGTACGCACGCATATCGCTCTCTCGTTTTCACACATACCCATACCCACACAAATATAATTATATATATATACACACAACACGTTTATTCAGCCATGGCCTCCGTCTTTCTAACACAACATCGACGAATATCGTAGCAGAGCCACGAGTTTGTACTTACTACTCTCTCGACCCAACACAACTGGGAAGGCCGTTCGTGCTTGTCCTTTTTATTTTTATTTTCCTATTTCTTATCTTTCTTTCTTTCTTTCTTTCTTTCTTATTTCTTTTTTTTTATATTCACCCTTCCAACTATCGGCCATTAAACGAATAGTTTCGTGCCAGGCGATTTACGATACGCGTTCCGATACCCGGCGAACGAAAACTTTCGAAATACGTGAATTTTTCACTTCTTTCGAAGGAACCTAAAGAGAGAGAGAGAGAGAGAGAAAGAGAGACAAAGACAGATAGATAGATAAAGAGTGAGAAAGAGACAGAGAGAGAGAGAGAGAGAGAGAGAGAGAGAGAAAGAGAGAGAAAGAGAAATCTCTTTTCATCGAACGTAAGGCTCGCCCTGCATTCCGAGCACGTAGAATTTACGCAGAGGGGTCGTCCTTGTCCTTCGACGCGATGACTTTAACTCTGACGACCAATGGAACGCTCGCGTTCGTCGAATACTCCACGTAGCGTAATCGTCTCACTATGTTTCTCTTTTTTTCTTTTTCCTTTTCCCTTTTTTACCTCTATCTCTATCGGCCTTGAGAAAACACCTTTCGAGTACGCATACGAAATGCATCGAGTAAGTTCCACCGAATGGACGAGTTTTGTTTCTTTTTTTTCTTTATCTTCTTTTTTCTTTTTTTTCTTCTTTTTTTTTGGAAATACACAAGGTCGATTCGTAGATTCTTTGAAAGACCGTGATTACTATTTACCATATCTATAATTAAAAGCTGAGTGTACACGGTGCACAACCTGTTACTCGGAAAAAAATCTCTTTCAATCGATCCTTTTTTTCTATTTTTGTTTTTGCCGAAAGAGAAGAAAATATAGGAATATTTTTAATAATTGTTAAACAATTGCATTCTTTTTTCTTCTTCGGAATTTCCTTTTGTTTTTTATTCTTCTTTTTTTCTTTCCTTTTAGATGAATATAATAACGTCTGTAAAAAATGGAACTACTTGTAAATGGGACAAGGAGATTTAATCGTTCGTCTTTTAGGAAGAATCAAGAAATTAAAACAAAATAGAAAGTGTCGTAACAAATCAAAGTCGTATCAATCGTCGTTCATTTTCCTACTCTCTATTCTTTTATCTCCAAATTGCTCAAATAGAAATAAACATTAAGTCGAATTTAATTCGATCCCACGTTATGATAGCGATCGATAGAAAGGGTTCAATGTACTCTCATTTAAACGAATCAAACGAATTCCACAATGGCATGTTCATGGGTGGAGTTAACCCGGTAACAAGAGAGCTTTCATGATTTCTCAGTTCGCGTGTGACCTCAATCACTATCACTCTGTTAGCAACATCGTTATTCCTATTTCTACCGAGCAATGTTTGCCAAGAGAATTTTTGAACTCTTCACTTCGTCGCTTTCGAAAAAGGAAGATCACCAGAAAAATAAGAGAGAGAGAGAGAGACGAAAAGAGAGGGGGAGAGAGAGAGAGAGAGAGAAGGAACATCGAACTCTCGTATGCAGCTAACGCGTTGCACGTTCGGAGAATTTATCACGGTAACGACGAACGAGTAGCGACTCTGTGCTTCCTCGAACACGCTCCAAGAAAGAGTCTCTTGCTTCCTTTTTCGAAGTGAAAAAAAGCTGCTCGAGCAGCTCCCTCCAAGAAGCTAATAGTATCCTCCAAAGTACCTATAATGCCTAAGACGATCTTCCTAATGGCTTGTTGAACTTGTAATCCTGATAGGACAATGAGAGTTCATACGAGACATTATTAATTAAATAATACATTTTTATGAAGCAATTTGCACGGACCGTATGATGAATTTTAATTAACATAATAAATTTTCAACATTCAAGAGACAAGGCTAATAAGAAAAATAATAGTTCGATGAAGCAATGAATGTGTTTTGTTTAAATGATGAATTTTGATTAGGACATTAAAGGTCGATGAAAAAACATTGCTGATAGATGAGAAAAAAAGGATATTTATATGAAGAAATTAATCTGTGAAGATTAAATAATAAATATGTTGATATCGGGATAAGAAATATGTTGATAATTAAAAAACGAAAAAAGTAATGAAGTATAAGAAAGAAATTTATTAGAAAAATATGAACGTAATCCTTCAGCAATAATTTCCTTTTCATTTTCGTTTCATTTATTATAATAAATATTAATCGTATTAAATTTCACTTCGTTTTGAATTTACTACAGCGAAAGGAAAGTGTCCCGAATGAAAACATGTCTAGATATATCCGTTTTCTATTGTAACAATTTTCCACGTATCGTAGACATTCCCAGGATTGAGTCATCGCGAGATGCATTACGTAAGGACGAGGTTACCACCTTCGAGAAGGTAAGAGAGAAAGAAACAGCTGAGGGAAAAAATCTATGTGAACGTTGGCATCGACCTATACCTAGGTCTATGAATTATGCTATTGAAGTTTCAAGAACTCTTGACACTTTCGTTTTCTCTCTCTCTCTCTCTCTCTCTCTCTTTCTCTCTCTCTCTCTCTTTATCCTTTAGCTTAGAAATTTCTTTCAAAAATGGAGACACGTTTAATTGCTTTCATAACAAGTTTGAAACGAGAACGGATCGTTGAAAGGAAAGGAAGAAAGAAAAAAAAAAATAAAAAAGAAGAAGAAAAAAAGAATGAAAGAAAAGAAGAAAGTGAAAAGATCGTCGAACCTTCTTCTTCTCTCTTCGTTTTCGTTTTCATTTCTTTCTTTTTCTTCCTCTTCTTCTTCTTCTTCTTCTTTGTGCAAGATATTTTGAATGGGTGATTTAATCATCCAAAAGTCCCGAATTCGCTGGTTAACTCGTGTGTCATCAATTTTGGCCAGGTTCCATCCTATTCATCGGAGCAAAATGCGACTCCGATGAGTCAGACATGGCAAAGGACTTAAGTACTTTTTCCTTCTTTCCATCCTCGATGCGATATACTTTTTCTTCCTTCCCTACTCTGATTTACGCCGACTTTAACGAGTAGTAAATGGCCGTGTCCGTGCAGACAACTTTGCGAAGTAGTCACGGCTCGAAAACAAGCATCTTCTTTTTCGTCCCATCCGACACATCCTGCGATTATACGAATAGGTGGTACTCCTCGTTGTCGATGAATATCGACGTTTTTCTCCTTCAAGGATTTCTATTTCTTTCTTCTCTTCTTTTCTTTTTCATTTTTTCAAACTTTTTACCGTCACTTTTTCGTCCAACTATTTTTGTTGTCGTCGTTTGTTATTTATTTACTTTCTTTCCTTTTTTCCAATTATCAAATGATTCCCTTCTCACGTTCGCTGATCGACATTGAACACCGTGCAATAAACAACAATGGCGTTTACTTAAAAAGATCCTCTTTCCATCCGCGTATCTCTTCGACCATTCGATACATCGACAGACGACCATGAAAAATTCTCGGAGTCCTCGCTATCGTCCGCTAACCAGTCGTCGATATACACACGCTGACGTAACCGTATACTCTGAGAGAATATGCAAGATAGTTTGATCGAAGATATAAATGTCATCTCTCTCTCTCTCTCTCTCTCTCTCTCTCTCTCTCTCTCTCTCTCTTCTTTTCATTCATCTGAGATATTTGAAAATATGAAATATAAGCGACCGAGAGGACTTATAAAATCATATTTATATCTTTCCGGAATTGTTTCATTTCCTTTTTTTTTTCTCTCTCTCTCTTTTTTTATTGCGTTAATAAGAGATAAGATAATAAAAAATTTTTCTCCTTGTTCTCTATCAATCTTATATATGTGCGTGTATATATATATATATATATATATATATATATATACCTATCTCAACATCCGCTTCGGATATTAACTCCGGTCTTCCGTATTGAACTTATCGTAAAATGAAACATTTATATTTCCAAGATTTATCGTCGATTCGTCGTACTTTCACGTAGAGGAAAATAAATCTCCGTTACGATCGAAACGGATGCGTACAGACTGTGTCTCTCCATCGATCGTAAAACCGTAAGGCAAATGTTTAACCCTTCGCCTACTTTGATGCTCGCTTAAGTATGAGTCCGAAGAAGAATTTGTTGACTATTATCAAATCTTTTTTTTTTTTATGTATTTTATTCTTTTCCTTTTTGCTTCTTTCTTTTTTCTTAGACCACGTTAATACACAGGAAAGAGAATTTTATATATAGCAAATTTTTTTATTTCACGGATTTAACGATTCAACGATATAAATTCAATAGCATCCTCTTCCCTTTTGATCTTTATACGAGGAGCTCATTAGTATAAATTTATCTCTAAATTCTAAGTATCTTTGCAATGATCCACGTATAAGATAGTTCACTACGTTCGAAATTTCATCGTTATAATTAGCCGTTGAAATGACTGAATGTAACAAAAAAGAAAAATGAAAAAAGAAAAAGAAAACATATTAAATTACAATGAAGCCTTACTAAATGATCTAGCGTAGATAAATTAACAGCTCATCAACATCTCGCATTTTCTTCTCAAGATGATTATTAAGATTATCCGTCAAGAGTTAAAAGATATTAAGTAATTGCGATGAAACTTCCTGAAGGATTCAGCAATATGAAGAATTCATAACATTTTTTTATCTTTATTTATTCTTAATTCCACAAAATGAATTCGCAACATTTTCCATTTAAACTTTTTTTCTAAAGTTTCCCTGGAAAGTTATAATTACTTTCAAAACGATCCTTCAAAGAAAATTCGTTCACGCAAAGAATACACTCTCTCTCTCTCTCTTTCTTTCGAATCATAAAGCTTTGATCAGAAAAATCTTCAAAGACGAGATGATTCAACAGTATTTTTACTCGATTATTTCGTTTCGATTGGCATGACTGGCGTCGATGAAGCGATCGATATGAAGGAATAGGATGGTTATGAAAGGACGAAAGGGTTAGTGATGCTCTCGATCGACCGTAGTTAGAGAAAAGATCAAGGTCGAAGGGATTGGTCGGCAGGAAAGGGAGCGATTAGAAGAAGAAGAAAGAAGGAAGGAAGGAGGAGCGGTTAAACCGGAAAGTCGAGCGAGATTGCCAGAAGAAGGATCCACGGAGCAAAACGATCCAACGACGATCCAGGACAACGTCGCCTGGTCGCCAGTTCTTTCTCTTTTTTTATATTTCTCTCTCTCTCTCTCTCTCTGTCTCTTTCTTTCTCTCTTTCTCTCTCTATCCCTCTGTTTCTCTCTAACTCTTATACTCCAAGACCGGTCATGATTACCCTCGTAATTGCTCGCGTACGCTTGGCACTTCCGGTCGAGGTAGCTCCTACGAGGAAGGATCTACCGCCTCCTCAAAATCATTTCTAAAAGATTCTCTCTTTACGATGATATATATATATATATATATGTTTGTAATTGTCTGTAGAATTATTGTTTGTTTTTTTAATTTTTTGTTTATACATTTTCCTCATGTTTTCCATCATGTTTTCTATCGATGAAAATTTATCTTAATTTCAATATTATCTTTTCGAATTATATCGAAGAGAAAAATCGAGGAAAGGTCTTAAGAATTATTCCGACAAAAATTTATAAACAATTTTATCGAGATACCTAAGATATCTTAATGAAACGTGATAATAAAAAAATTAAAAAAACGTTTTCGAATCAGTACCGTTTTTTTTTTTTTACTCATAAAAATATACAAATTCAATTCGAAGATATTTATCTCGTTTCTTTAAAATATTCTTTTAATTTCGATCAGCCGGTGACAATTTTCTATCGAAATTCTACTTTACTTTCTAAGAAATTCAGTTGTTCTCGAAACGATATCCTAACAAAAAAATATTACATACCTAATCTCTTTCTTTCTCTCTCTTTCTGTCTCATTCCTCTGCTCTGTATCTCACGTACATTTCTTAGCAAAGAATCGTACGTGATTTATCGCAGAAAAACGTCTGTGCATTCTCACATCTATCTCTATCCTCAAGTCCACCAGTCTTAACATGACTAATAATAATAATAACAAGAGCAAAAAAAAAAAAGAAAAAACCAAGAAAAACATTTTTCAGAAAGATAACAAAAACACAAGGCAAAAATGATCTCAATAACCAATGATCTCATACAAACCCATGAAGTGAATATCACACAAAGTGATACACATACGATGATACACGTACGCACATCCCAAATATAATATTTTCACTAAAAACGTGAAGAAGAAAATCACGTAATTTCCACGTAGCACAAAACACAGTGACATTTACATAAACGTTTATCTCACAACACAATAGACAAAGATGAAGAGTAAAAGGAGAATGCCGAGTCATCTTCTTCTTCCTCGTAAGAAGAGATTTGACCCTTTAACATCGTAGCACCGGTCTCGGTAGCCCTACCCGCAGGGAACCTTGTGGAAACGTTCTATCAAGGCCGTGGCCGAAGCAGTCCTTTTATTTTCTGGGCATTTGACGAGAGCGACATGCCAGACATTCCACACTGGAATAGCCGTGTAACTATGCTCACGGCATCGAGTAGGTTGGTACGTGCGTGTTCTCTCTCTCTCTCTCTCTCTCTCTCTCTCTCTCTCTCTTTCTCTGGCTCTCTCTTTTAGAAAGAGAAAGAAGCTTAACGTATACGCAGCTGAGTCTCTCATGCATGTGTTTAAAAGTCGCGCGAACGATCTCAGCGGGCTCATTCGATTGGTCGTACGTGTGCTTGTGCGCTCGCGCGCACCTAAAGGACGGAGCTCCAAGGCCGATCACTGGCCAACCCTTTCTCTCTCTCTCTCTTTCTCTCTTCTTCTCTTTCTCTATCTATCTCTATCTCTCTTTCTCGCCCTACCTTCTTCTATCCCTCCAAAGCAAGAGCTCTTGCTTCGAGAAAAGGAGCTATGTCTGTCTGTCTGTCCCCGTTGAGAGTTCTTTCATCGTGCGTATGTTCTTTTTGTTAGTATCGCACGCCCTCGCGCTACTAAATCATTTTCTAATATTTATCTATTAATTCTAACAGAATATATCTTAAGGAACTTTATTATTCTTCTTCTAAGGGTAACGTTGATTATGCTTTTACTGCGATATATTATTCTCTTCGTTTGGTTTTTCTGTTTTCTTCTTTTTCCCTTTCTTCGTTGTTCTCTTTCTCCTTCGTTTAAATAATTCATTGATTCATTCGATTAATTTAGACCAGATGTAAATCTATCGTTCGAATTATTTTTTTTTCTTTTTTCTTTCTTTTTACCACGAATCCGTAAGTACGAGGTTTAAACTTACATGGAAGTTTGCACCTGCGCTTACCTTATCGGGTATCTAGCAGGTTCGTGCACCGATCAGGAAACACAGAATCGATTCGAGATCTCGAAGGTCGGTGATCTCGAAGAGAGTTCGAATTCTCTTCGTTTCACGGAGACGTGTGATCGTTCTTAGAAGTTAAAAGGATTTAAATAAGAAAAAATATAAAATTATATAAGAAAATTATGAAGAACTTTTTTAAACGATTATTATGTATATGTCAGGTATTTACATATATTTACATACGCACGTAGTTACATATGATCGATTAACGAGCTATGAAGGTTTGATTATAAGCTCAGGTTCAGTCACAAGACTTCTACGAATTCACCTCGGTGTTTCTTAAGAACAGAAACGTCTTAGGTTACATCAAAGGAAACTACCCGAGGAATGTTGCTAAATTGCCGATTGGTTCGATCACCTGCGGTATCGCTAATTAGTAATCTCAAACGAACTTTTCAACTCGATTGCGAAACGAATGTTGAATCGATTCTTTACATTCCTCTTACACTATCCTTTATTTCCTTTTCTCTAATGATTTCGAACAATAGATATATGAATCGTATGATAGTCAACTTATCATTAACCTGTCCATTATTATTTATTCGATAAGAATTTAATTTACGAAAACAAATTTCTATTATATTCAATGGCTCTTATTCTTCTTTTTTTCTTTTTTTAATCATACATTAAATAATATTTTGATTCTTATCTTAAATCTAAATTTGTTTTCTCTTTAATTAAAACAATCAGAAATTTTCAAGAAACCTGATATAAACCTACAGGATCGTAAGAATCGCGAGAGACACGTAACTACGATACGACGATTTATTTATTTATCCCACGAAACTTATGCATCTTGAAACCAAAATACTTGGGATAGCGAACATACCGCGAACGTAGCTGATCGTACGAATACTTTGAATGGTTTCGCTTCTCTTTCAAATCGTGTTACGTCAACATCGCTCACCGCTGGGTGAGACAAGTTTTTTGATCCTTCTTGACACCTTCGGAAAAGAACGATCATTCTAAAGAAATAAAATATTAACCCGACAAATAATTCATGTTTGTCCATTACAACTAACGTTATTTCCCATCTAATCTAATGTAATTTTTGCGTTATATAATATAATGTCAATGTTCCTTATTTTTTTATTTCTTTATTATCTACTATTAACTGTCTTTCTCTTTATTCATTATTACTCACAGTACAATTAACATCGATTATTATAACTATCATTAATAGTATTTATTATTATTATCTACGAATCTTTTCGATGATTATTAATTACTATCAGATACATTCTTTAAAACTTTTCTTATTGTTTATTCGATGCGATAAGTATCTCTTGATGTTAACGTACGTTGTGGAAATTACAAAAAAAAAAAAAAAAAAAGAAAAGAGAGAAAAAGTGAAGAAGAAGAAGAAAAAGAAAAAAAAGATGGAGGATCGAGTAGTCTAATTCTTTTTTAGTTTCCCAAGTCTTTCCACTTCTTCCATAGAAGGACTTTGTCGTAGCTCAAAGAGTAAGAAGTGAGAGATAGAGAGAGAAAAACAGAGATAAAGGCAGAGAGAGAGAGAGAGAGAGAGAGAGAGAGAGAGAGAGAGAGAAAGAGAGAGAAAGGAAGAGAGAAAGAGAAAGAGAGAGAGAGAGAGAGAACGTAAGAAGCTGTTTGAAACGTTTCCTCCGTACCAGTTCGTACCCGTACTCGGAATAGCTCCTTTTCTCCTCAACTACGTTCGCCATAATGGTAGCTAGGAAACGAACGAGTTACAACTCGGTGGCCAAGCTTGATCGCTAGGAATGCTTTATAAAACTATAAAAATATAAACTCTTCTGCGGCGTCAAGTTTACCTTTAAACGATATCCTCGATGACGGAGATCGATACACGTAATTCCATTTCTATATCCGACGGGATCAAGCTTCTTTAATAATTTTTTTTAAATATCCTTTCCAAACAATTTTTCTTAACTTTTTAATAGCGTCTATTTTCCAAATATTCATCTGCGTTCGATACAAGTTTGAGAAGAGAAACTTTAACACGCGAATGTTCTTTTTCTCTCTCAAAAGAAAAAAAAAAAAAGAGAGAAAGAGAAAAGAAACGAGAGAAAAAAGAGATAGAAAAAAGAATAATTCTATATTCATATATTCATAGTTTAATTTAAGCAGATTTCACCTGCTGAATAAAGCGTTCGTCGTATTGTGTTGTGTTTTGTTGTTAGAAGACATCATGTCGGTAGAGAACTAAATGGAAAAATTCGTTCACCCATTCGTCCACAACAGAGAGAGAGAGAGAGAGAGAGAGAGAGAGAGAGAGAGAGAGAGAGAGAGAGAGAGAGAGAGAGAGAAAGAGAGAAAGAGAGAGAGAGTAGGTACATCGGAAACGTGGGCGTTTAGTTTTCCATGGGTTTACATTAGACTGCACTGTGAGCTATTTGTAACGCTACACGGTAAAACCTACTCGAGATGTAACCAAGAGCTATGGAATATGGTGCTTGCTTATATGGACACTGCTAACTCTTGCAAGGATCTTCTCTTTCTCTCTCTCTCTCTCTCTCTCTCTCTCTCTATTTCTCTCAAATGTTTATTTCGCATGTCGCGTGCTACACGGTACTTGCGACGACGCATGACAAATGGCAAGGACTAACTAAAGGAACACGCTTTAATCGCGCGTATCTACGTCGCGTATCGCATACCATAGTCAGCGTGACGTATCCTCCTATTACAGAAACCAAAGAGAGAGAGAGAGAGAAAGAGAGAGAGGGGGGAGGTACCACAGCTTCTTTTTTCTTGATAAAATTACACGATTTTCTTGATTGGTATTTCTGACTTCGTCAGCATCGACTTGGCAATATCGTTGATGAAACGATAGAAAAGAAAATAATGGTATTTATAATGGAAAGTTTACAATTGGAACTGTCTGGCTTTGTTATTTATGTATATATAATAATTTATATTCCTCTGTGAACAATGATATGAATGTTATCGAGATGGACTTTGCAAGATAGCAAGTAATTAGATTTTTATTTTCCTATAAGCTATTTTCGAACGAATCGACGTTGTTTTCGATTTTTTATTCAACGAAAATTTGCATTCTTATCGAATTCATTACACTTTTTTTTTTGACAAAAAAGACAAAAAAAAAAGAACACGAAATATTTATTCCATAACTACGGTCTTTTAATTAAAGACTTTTATGTCGGCTCCTAGTAAAAAAAAAAAAAAAAAAAAGAAAATAAAAAAAAAGAGAGAAAAAAGAGAAACTATATTCTAGTGAAATTAAAAATCACTACGATCGTTTTGATCCTTCATTTAACATCTCGAATGTTTTTTTACAACGATATAAAAATAATTAAAGATATAGTATTTTTGCAAATAGATTAGAATGAATTTTCAGAACGATACAAAAATTTATTCAGCTATATAGCCTCCAACTATAATTTTTTATACTTTTCTCGACAGATCCTGGTAATTATATATATATATATATATATATTTACATATATATATATATATTTACATATAGATAAGAAATAAAAAAAATTCTTTAAATTGTCACGTAGAATGCGGGTAGAGATTATGGCAGAAAGAAGGATCTATGTATCTTAGTCAGGACATATTTTCTTAAGTTTGCGAGCAGTATTTGTTTGGATCTCTTACGATAACTATAATTCTTATCCTTCTCGAGAACTCCTTTGGGTTGCGATCCTTAATGGAACGTGCGTGTAATCGTGGTAATAAGATAGATTCTCTACGAGCATCTCTTTCTCTCTCTCTTACTCACTTTCTATACGCCTACGAAACGAAATAGAGAAAAATGTCCTTTGAATTTAAACGAACAAGGATAATTCGCACCTCGTGAACTCGACTTAAAAGAGGAGAGAAAAAAAGATAGAGAAACTTTATCGTTTTCATTCGAGTTTCAACGTTAAATTTCAAATGTAAATCGTCTTGAAGTGGAACGTTAATTATTCGAAATAATTAGAACGTTTCTCTCTCTTTCTCTCTCTCTCTTTCTCTTTCTCTGTACAAAGTCACTTTTACGCGCAAGATTATCCTACGTAATAAAACACCTGGTAATTATGATTACGTGTTATATGACGCAGTATATATACATACATACATACATACATATGTTACATACGTTGGAATGTAAATTTTTAATTAACACCAGAAATACCAATCTATTTTTTCCAAGTCATTCGTTATTACACATACACGCATAGACACATACGCACACTTTCATTCAATCCCATTCTATGGTAATGAACAACAATGACTTAGATTTTAAGTAACACTTGTGTAATAATTAAGTATGATTTCAGTAATCGTGAAATTTCATTTGGAACGTTTATGATCTTTTTCTTGTTTTTTCTTTTTACAAATCTTATAATTGCAAAAAATTGATTATTTTTATTATATATATATATTGCTTTGAAAATTCTAGAGTTACATTTTTTAAACACTTTCAAACGTTCAATAAAATATTAAAGGAATTCATTCGTTAATGAAACCTTCTAACTACATCGTTACAACGAAACTATGATACTATGATTATGATAAAGCAAACTAGAAAGAAAACAGAAAGAAAGAAAGAAAGAAAGAAAAATGTATTTGTCGTTATTCGCTATTTGACGATATAAATAAGACAATAGACACTGTCAAACTCGATTGCGAAATAGAGAAATAACGATTTGCAGAATACTTCGAAGAATCATGCTAGTTTCTTTCTAATCTCTTTCTCTCTCTCTCTCTCTCTCTTTCTCTCTATCTAACGACGGAAACTTGTTAGACACGTACCCTGAGGCAGGTATTACATAACTCTCTTCAAAATACAAGCCTCCAGGCTCTCTACCGACATAGTTGCGGTATATAAGATACTTTTTATCGACATTGTGAAATGCACGCTCGAGTAGATTTTTGCGATGTAATTAGTTTTAATTAGAAAGAGAAAGAAAACGTTCTCGTTTTCGAGGATATCGAGACGGAACAAAGTTGAAAAGAAAAAGAAAAGCAACAAATTTTTTTGGAATATCGACACGACCAATCTCTTCGATACAAAATTGTTTTGTTTAAAAATTCTTACGGAAAGAATTATCTATAAACTAAAAAAAAAAAGAAAAATGAAGAGATTACTTCGTCATAATTTTTCTTTTTTTTTTTCTTCTTCTTCTTCCTATTTTTTATAACATTTCATTACTTCAATCGTATTGAACGTGTCGCATTAAACGATATTGATTTTTCAAAGAAATTTAAAGGTCGATTCGAGGTCGACATTCGAGGTCGTGATTTGTTATTCGAAAAATTTACGTTTTAGCTTTTACAAGAAAGATAACATTAAAACAAAAACAAAAAAAAAAATAATACAACATTTGCGGTGTCATAAGTTTTTTCTTACGAAAGTCCGTGAGTCAGCTATATTAAATTGACAAAAATATATTTACGTGTGGATCGATTCGTTAATTAAAAATTCATGTTTTAATTAATTACTCGCGTTTTATCATTCCCACCTGTTAAATTAAATAGTGTACGATTGTTCGACGGAAATGTCGATACGACGATCATAATCGTGTATGAATGAAGTTCGTTATAAGTGCACGTTCATTACCGACATACTAATCGATCCGGTGTTTCGCTGATCACGTTTCTTACATACGTACAATGGAAACATAATCGATAACTCGTCGGATCAAAGATCTTACATGGAGGACCGTTATTCTAATTTAATGAAAATTATCAGACGAATAACGATGATTACCTATTATTATTTCATTACAGGATAGGCTATCATTTGCTATTTTCTTTTTTCTTTTTTTTTGTTGTTGTTTTTCTTCTTCGTTCATTGAAATGATACGTCACGCACGTTTGAAGCTTTCTAATGCTATTCGATGTTGACACAATCGATCTTAGAATCAGTAAATTAATTTACAACACGTATATCGAGACCTACTAAAGTTAATTAACATTACATTCATGGACATTGATCGTATACCAATTTTTATTAAAATAGTACATTAAACTGTGTTCGCCTTTTTTTCTGTTCTTCTCCTTATAAAGTTAATTCATTTAATTTCGAATCAATATATTTTTCGTTAGATCGTTATCAATCGATCAAAGACATTAGCAATAATTATCAATATAAATTCGTAATTTCAAGCACGTGACTCTGTCATATCGACATCTTCCATTAATCTAATATTAAAATAAATAATATAAAAATTAAATAAAAAAAAATATATATATGCGTTACTTACAAGAACTCGTAATTAATGATTTCATAAATCCGGATCTACGATAATACGAAAGGAAAACAAAGAAAGGCAGAACTTGAAACGTTTAAAACTCACAAAAAAATATCATCATTCTCAGAAGCTCGAAAAGTGTCAGACGATATTGTATAATTAAAAAAAAAAAAAGAAAAAAAAGAAAAAAAGAAAGCAAGAAAGAAAGAAATTCTCTTATCAATCTTACGTTATCTTATCGCATGACTAAACACGTTGCTGTATTAAACTATATGAATTTTCGCGTGACTCGATCGATATACGATTCTCAAAGAAAATAAATCGGTCGATCGAAGTAAATCGAAAAACGAAGAAATCCGTGCCGGATCTCAATAAGATTTTTTTCTTTTTTCCTTTCCTTTCCAAGTTCGTAATAGATCGAAAACGTACATACGTTGAACGTACATACGTAGATAGGTATTTATCTACGATAAACGGTCTTTCCGTTCGTGAAAGCAACCAGGAGAGAACCAATCGGCATTCCCGACGACGATCGGACCCGAAAGAATCAGGTTGTAAGTCAGCGAGTTTGCCACTGTTGAGTTCGTGCAATGAATACCGGGCCTGATCTAGTGGTCTCAAGCTTAAAGTGGGTCGCTTTGTGGTTCTCTTTGACACGAAGGGGTTCTTAAGGGACGCGTCAATACCTTGGAACAAACACCTACGCTATTTATCTCTCGATCGATTCGAATTTTTCTACATACTCTGAAAATCCACCATTACTCATTTCGGAATCAATCTTATTCTTTTTTTTGATTTTTGTCTTTTTTGTTTTTTTTATTTTAATATTTTAATATCGAAGTACCTATATCGGTTCGATAATTGATTTTTGTTAATTAAATGATTTTTAGGATCATTTCTCAAACTTTTCGTATTATAACATGTATCGTAAACTTCCATTCGTGTTACACGTTTGTAGATTTCTTCTATATCAATATGCATTACGAATGTAATGTAATTAATATATTTAAAAAATCGTTGTAATTAATTTTTTATTTATATCTACATATATACATACGCTTCGAACGATATTTTCCAAAATATTGTTCCTTTCTATTTTTGTTCTTTCTAAATTTGTTCACCTCGTTATTATTCGTCGTTGAATTCTATATTAATAGAAAAAATAAATAAATAAAACAATTATTATTGATTCCATTTTATCTTTTGTCTATTAACTTTCATCCTGTATAACTGCATAGGAAGGGAATGTGAAAGATAAAATAGGTATCGCGTAATATGTGAGTCATCGACTAGGTTGACCACTTTCCGCTAACTGTCCTTGATAATAGAGATACACGAACATATATATAATGTTGGTTAGAAACGAATAAATAAATTAAAAAACATTTTATGATAAAAAATAAAAAATAAAGAAACTAATGTTAAAGAGTTCGGTAAAGATACATAAGACTATGTTCGTGGGTCGGCCGATGGATCGATTGATGGATCGATTGATCGATCGATCGATCGATCCTTCTTGGTAAAACCAATTATTATCTTTTCTAAGCTATCTGAAAGGGAAAGTGCTCGATATTTGTCCGTGTTAGTGACCACTACATTTTCACAGCTTTTGACACTTTCTACTTTCGTTTAGAAGAACATTGACGAGTCGTAGAAAGCATCGATCATTGCAGCTATTTATTTATTTATTTATTTATTTATTTCCTTCTTCTTTGACTTTCGTACTCTATACATACGTACATGTGTGCATACGTATAATACTAATTCATACAACGTCTATCTCGTTTCATTAGTATGAGAAAGTTTTCTATAACCCTACGAGTGAAAGGTAATTTTCACGTTAAATTTCACTGGGATATTCTTCGATAAACGATTCAAGTAGTTTTATCGATAATTGTATAATAAACAAAAAAATCACATTATTTTCAGTCCTATAAAAAGGGATAATAAATATTGATATTAAAATATGTACACGAGAAATGGCATATATATTCAAGATTTTTATCGATGTAGACGTGCAAATACTATAAATATTACATATATGTATACATATGTTGTATACATGCATACATATATATATATATACATAAGTATATATACTCTTGACATTTTTAAACAGTGAAAAGATCTTTCCTCGACGTTTCTCCTCTCCGATGATAAGATTTCTCGATTCGTTTCTTTTTTCAATTTTTTATATTCAAATATATCTTTTCCCGTTTTCTATTTTCTCTTTTATGTATCAAAATAATGACAATCGGATTACGTGAAGATTATAGATAATATATAACTCGTATATTTATATACGCATAAATAAATGTTCATCGTACGTATTTTATCAATTCTTCGAGCAAACAAATTTTTATATATTACTTTTTTTTTTCTTTTTAATTGTTGACTATATATGTAAAACGAACACAGCATAACAGAACACATATATTAACATCTTCTTTTATTAATTCCTTGACACTTAGAAACTAGCAGGATCTAAGCATGACGTCAAAATCGAAGAAACGTGACTGCTGACATTTCGAATCTAAGAATTATCTAACTGTTCCAAAGTGTTGTTATATACATTGTTGCATAGCGCAACGCTCCGAGGGAATTCACAAACCGGTATATTTCACGCGTGCCAGCGACGTTTCTAACGGGAAGCTGATAAATCTTGCCCTCTCTATGATTCTATTGGTGCGTTCCTACTCACGTAAATCATCAAAGAGAAATTAATATAGAAATTAATATAAAATATTTTTTTTATATACTACACACACACACACACACACACATATATTTATTTATTTATATAATTAATCAAGACAACGAACTACAAGAGAAAATTGTTTTTATTTATTCTCTGTAAACGTCATTTACATGAAAACATCAATGTCTGTATGTTAAAGTGTTCTCACGTTACAAAATAATTATTGCTTCATATAGTTGTGATTAGAAAGGGAATACAAAATAAAAGAATAAAAAAATAAAATAAATAAATGACGTTATATCATAGAAACCGAGTGTCTTGCTAGTAGTTCTAACTTCTGTTATTTCTAACGATAATATATTCAGTGTTAGAAAGAGAAGGTAAGAGAAGAGTAGAAAAGATTTACAATCCAGAAGAGAACTCAATGTCGAAGAACGGAAGCCGAAGAGGATATCGGCAAACGGATCGGGCACGAAAGTGGAACGATAAATCTATGCAACGATAACTCGACGTTTACCTTCGGGATTCTTCAAACCCTTTAACGATCCCTCGTGAAATTTATATCGCTAGAGAATCGACCCTACCATGTCCTTTCGTGTATTTCTTCTATCTGGAAGAACCTGCCGGAAACGCGAGCACGTGAATATAAATCGACTTCCTTATATATATATATATATATATATATATATATATATATATATATATATATATATATATATGTATGTGTGTATGTATGTATGTATGTATGTATGTATGTATGTATGTATGTATGATGTATGTATATATGGATGTACGTATATATTAGATTTTCTAATATAAATATTAATTAAAAAATAATAATGAAAAAATATATTTTCGATTTTATATATTAATATCGTTCTACCTCTACTGATTTTTAATACTATTCAAAGTACGAGCAAATAAAACCAAGGATTAACGAGTTCCCTCGAAGCGTTATGCTTCGTGTATCTCAAAAAACATCACGGTCACGAGAGATCATGTTTATACATATATATGTATATATACATATACATATATAATCAAGCAATATAAAATTCCTTTTGAAAATAAGGTTTATGGAAAGTTCGATAAAAATGACCATCCAGTACTTCCGAAATGGTATTAAAATTACTATTATTAGTTTTAATTGGTAATATACATGCATATCTATATATACACACACACACACACGCACACATACATATATATATATATATATATATATATTTACTATAGAGAAGGCCATGAACTTTTCTCACTGACGATAATCGTTATCCTTGATCGTGGATCCCCACGATCGACCTGCATCCTTCCTTCCAGACAAACCCACACACATCGAATCGATAAAAAGTGAAAAGCGTACGTATGTACGTATATACGTACGTATGTACGTACGTTCGTTGGTACCTTCGTTCGTTCCTTCGTTCGTTCCTTCGTTCATTCGCGTTTGTACGTGGGCCGCACGAAGTATGCTGCTGGCACACATATTTGCATCGGAGAAAGTCAGCCGTCTCTCTACCATCCTCTTTCCTCTCTTCCTCAGGTACAACAGAACCACCTCATCCTCATCGGAACAACTCTTTCTCCATATAAGAGAGAAAGAGATGAAAAAAGAGAAAGAAAGAGAGAAAAAAAAGAGAGAGAAAAAGAGAGAGAAAAAGAGAGAGAGAGAGAGAAATATTTTATACATACATTTTTGTATCTTTTTTTTTCTCTCTCTTTCTCTCTCTCTCTCTCTCTCTCTCTCTCTCTCTCTCTTTCTCTCTCTCTTTTTCTCTCTTTCTTTGTGTATTCGAATTCGTATATAATCGATGTATTAACACCTTGCGTAACTTGCCACTGTGTATTAATCATACCATTATATGTTACTTATCGTGGAAAAGGGGCCTATTGAATCAGCGTTTTTCACGTAATCGAGCTTGTCTCTATGTGCGTATCTATCTATCCATCTACGTATTTAAGTATGTATGTATATATGTATGTACGTGTGTGTGTGTGTTTTACATTCACTTCGCGTTACAACGCTATGTGGGAAAAAAAGGTGCGATCTTTCTAACATCTTTTTAACAACTATACTTCCTTAAGTCCTAGCTCTTAAGAACCAAGTATTTTTTCGCAAGCAATTTCGCATAGACGTATCTTCGTGTTATATGCCAAAAAAAAAAAAAAAGAAAGAAAACAGAAAATGAAAATTGGACAATGTATAACAGGCTTACGTTAAATATATACAAATATACACGCATATATTTACTATTTATTAACGAGATGTACTGAATATCTCTCTTCCTCCTTTTTTCTCTTCGTCTCCTTCTTTTTTTCTTTGTATTTTTGTAATTTTTTTTTTTTCTTTGCTTTTCTTCGAAAGATGTTGACCGAGCATTTGCTATGTAGGCCGAACGAGCGGTAATATGCTTTTGAAGTAGTATAGTTCGGTATACGAGAGATATGTTGAAGAGACGGACAACGTATTAGCTGAGATAGGGAGAGAGAAAGAGAGAGATAAAGAGAGGGAGTAAGAGAGAGAGAGAGAAAGAGAGAGAGAGAGAGAGAGATGGTATGATCGCCGGCTGTTACTTGCAACGGTACCAACAAGGAGAACGGGACAGTTATTTGTTGACCGATGCGTTGCATGAGTATTTCTTGTTCGATCTTTGCGTACAAAGAAAATGAATAATAAATCTGTTTCAAGACTGAAGAGATATTTGAATAATAATCGATAAAATTCAAAGTTCATGTTATGGACATGATCATAGAACCGATTAACTTAATCGAATAATAACAGTAATAATAATAATAACAATAATAGTAATAGTAATAATACCGGATCTAATCTAATAATAATACATCTAATCTCTCTCTCTCTCTCTTTCTTTCTATCTCTAGTTTAATGTAAAAATAATAACAGTATTATTTTCACATGTCTTCAATACGTATTAGATATTACGTCGTATAACATTTAATCTAATAATACTGAAATATCAATAATAAGAATAATAATAATAATAATAATAATATATAATGTTATCAACGTGACCTTGTACAAATTGTTATTACGTCGAATCTGTGAAAGAAACTCAGATAAAATAACGAATGAAACTTTTCAAGGGCGTAGCGTTTGTCCATTTAATCGTTTTATACACATACTTTACATATTTTATGATATCGAGAGCAAGTGTAACGACAGGTAATTAGAAGGAGAAGAAAAAAAGAAGAAAAAAAATATATAGAAAACAAGAAAAGAGAAAAAAAATGCGGACACGGTTCAGCGAATACGGCGGAACTGTCGCTCGGTTGATTCACGCGAAATCCATTCACTATCGTTTCACTTTTACGAATCTTATTGAAGTTGATACTGTAAAGTTTCAACAATTGTAAATTATTAATTTTCGTTCTTCTTTTTTTTTCCTTTTAATCGTACGTGATATTTATCACCGTGAAAAGGAAAATAAAAGAATCGTTACTAAATCACATAATGTCTATCAAATCGAACAAAATTACAAACGCGATTAAAAGATCCAAAATTTCGATCGAACAATCATTTTTAATTTAATCGAACGAAAGATTGGAATTAAGGAAATGTTATATAGATCCGATATAATTATTTCCAACGTAATATCGATTAAATGTGAATGAATTAGTAATTGAATGAATTAATGTTATAATTACGTTTGTAGAAATGCGCTGGTTTCGTGGCCACGCCGAGGCACCGAGACTTTTGAGCTTGAGTCCTCTCCAAGCTGACGAAGACCTTGACGGAGCATCCTACCACTTTCATGTTACGTCTCAGTACAGAGGTAAGTAACCGGAGAAATTGATGATTAATATGATCGACGAGTATAAATGCAACGTGGACGATAAGAATCTTGAATTAAATTACGATTTAAATTGAAAATGAATTTGAAATTAGAAAGATATATATATATATATCTCGTAGAGATAATTTTAAATCCATTGTACCACTGGGGTTGTTACTACGTTGTTAACACTTTGAGAGTTAAATGCGTACTAAGGAACTAACATAAGATATACACTTTGTTTTGTTAGTTTGAACTTCACGTTGGTTGTAAAAGGTCAACGTTCTAAACACCGTTTACATGTATGTACTTGTTGAGCTCAACGTTTTGTTACTATTTATGTTTCCTCTCTTTCTCTCTCTCTCTCTCTTTCTTTTTCTTTCTCTTTGTCTCTCTATCTTCCTATAGTTTACATAATCTTCTAAATCTTTTCCCCCGTCTCTATGTTTTTCTCTTATTCCTAGAAATACGATCGTGTTTAATTTAAAAGAAACGCAATGTTTATTTATCATTTGTCGTATTACAATATATATATATATATATATATATATATATATATATATATACATTTATCGATTATACGAGTTAAAATGAATATTTCTAAATTTCTTTGCAAAATGTAATATCCGATATGACGTTTAATGCAATATTTAAAAAATAGGAAAAATGAAGTTTCTATTTTTTTTTTTAACACAAGTATATCATTATTCGGAATTTGAATCGGTTATAAAATTCAAGTCGTCAAGTTCAAGAATAATATTCAAAGTTGCGTCGATTGAAATGGAAATACTCAAATAGACTCTTCCTTTTCCGGAAATAACAGGCGTGTAAAATATAGTCCTTGCAAGGGAAGGGACTCTGCCAGCCGGAAAATCGCAGCCCAGAAATCCTGCCTTAGTACAGCAAGTACATACATGAGCACGCTTAACATTATCATTTCGACTAATCGTTTCCATCCTGTGGTATCATCGCGCGTGTGTAACCGTAACGCGCGCTACCATCGTCTATGCAAATCAAATGGGAATTTTAATATCAAGATCACGTTCTCCTTTCTTCGTTCTTCGTACATCTACTATATCATCGTTGTCGTCATCATCATCATCATCATCATTATCATCAGCATCATCATCTTTGAACGTAAGGGGGATCATTGATTTTCAACACTTATATTTATGTGTTAGTTTCCATCTGGTATAATGAACGCAATAAGATCTATGCAGAAAATTCAACAGAAAAATATATGCGCATTAAAGTCGATGGAGTAAAATAAATGGTCTATAATGTAAGTACGATAAAATATATGTAGAAACATCTCTGTAGAAAAATATATGAAGTAAAGTGAATGGATGAAACTGAATACAAGTGAACGCGAGCGATTGGATATAAAATGGAAAAAGAAAATAAGCGAATATGATTGTAAAATAATGAAACTGAAGAATTTTATTGACTTCGAACGTTTGCACATACAATATATATGTATGTATGTATGTATGTATGTATGTATGTACACATATACGTATATTATTTCTTATCATATATAAAAAGAAGGAGAAAGAAGGAAGAGAAACGATAAGAAAAATGAATGAAAGGAAACGATAGTAAATATGAATGAAAAGAAACGATAATAATGAATGAAACGTAACGATAGTAAAAATGAATGAAAAGAAAATAAAAGAAATTTTCAAAATAGAAATGATTTGTTTTAAATAGCGTAATGGACGTCTCGAACGATTTAACAGTCGATATTATTGATTCGAGAAGGCACACGTGCGCGTCTTAGGTCAGTTTTAAGATTAGAACCGAACCGAAAGAGAGTAAACGACGAAGCCGACTTAAAGGCAAGCAAGCAAGCAAGAGAACAGAAACGGAATAGCACCCTCGACTACTTGTATAATACCGTCTCGAGAACGGCTATGAATGCAAGACGGGATAATGCGAAAAGAATAGTTCCGAAGGATGAGACTTGCGGCTTGGGTGCAGCTGCAAGTGCAGCTTCTATACTACGACAGAGTTATAAAGATAGTGTAACGTAGTAAAAGCTTCTTCCTGTTGTAAAGACCCGACTCAGTCACACGAGCTAAACTCTTTGTAAAGTCGACTGTTAAAAAAATCAACTTTGGTAAAATTATAACTATTTCGGAAGACTTTTATTTTATCTGCGAAAAGAAAAAAAAAAGAACAAAAAAGAGAATATAAAATCTAGAAAAATTCGTAAACGTGAGATCGAAGATAATTTAAATCTTATTTGACATTATCATTTCGTATAAATATTCGTCATTGTAAGAACTTTATAAAATAATTGTTCTCTGTTAGAAAATATTTCTTTTTAATATTTAATTGCTTGTGTAATTTGAATCACAAGAAATTCTTTTTTATGTTAATCATCTTTTTTTTACAATAATAATTATCGCGGATAGAATTAAAAATTAAATATGAAATAACGATTTTAATGATTAGAATGATGTATAGATTGTCGATATTTCAATTCAATGAAACGTAAGAAGTTCGTGAACTTGATATATCAAAAAAGGCACTTACGATAGAAAACCGCAAGAAGACGTTAGTCAACGGGTTCTGTGAACCTTACCATCATCGTGACGTTTCTTTTCCGATTCTGATAAAGGCAATGACACGAAAACGTCAAGACAAAATTTATTTCCGTTCTATCAACACAGTTGCATTTGTTTATACCCTTTTTGTCCTCTATTATACTTAACGAAGTCATTGTCAGTGCGTAATTTAGATCATCAAGATAAAACGAACGATTAAAAACTAATCGTCGATTCATCTTCGCGACATTCAAAGCAATAAAAAATAGTTTGAATATCATTTGGAATAGATATTAATAATAAAAAATTGTTAAGATCCCCCTTTGAAAGTTTTTTATCAAATCGAAATCACATATTTTGTCGACTCTAATAACACTAAATAATTATATAAAATTTCATTCTTTTTTGTTTCTCTTTTTTTTCGTGATAATTATTTTTTTGTTAAATATAGATTCTATAATTAGAAACGTTCTCATAAAATCGTTTGTTGTTCTTGTTATTTCGTTAACGTAAATATATATGTACTCGAAAGAGAATTACTCATACGGGATGTCGTGCTTCCTGCGTCGTGTGATCCTGCACGTTCGTTTCTTACTTTGAGGATTGACTAAAGTCACGATCACGAAAGACGATCAGTTTCGTTGTGACTCTCGCACAAGGTGGAAGTTACTTTTCGATTGTTTGTCGATCTCGATCGTCGCGATGACAAACGTTTGGCTCGACGGTGATTCAGCAATTGGAAAAAATTGTTCAAAAAATCCTTTCTCTCTCTACGTTTGGATAAAATGTAAATCCTGTCTTCTGAATTTTTTATTAAAAATTTGTTAAAAAAAAAAAAAGACTACAGTATTCGAGTAAAATTTAATTGTCCACGTTATATTTCATTCGTTATTTTTTGTTTTTTTTTTTCATTATACCATCAAGAAATTCATTATGCATGTGCGGTGAATATGATAAATAAAATTATTTTATATTCGATTGAAAAATATATCTTTTTGCAAATCGTATTCGTGGTTTTCTCCGATTATTGTTATTATTGGTATTATTATTATTAATACTCGCGTGTACAGTAACGAGCTACCTCTTCTATACGAGTTGCCTCCTGTAAAGAGAATTGCCTCATTAATAAACCGCAAACGTGGACTCCCTAGACAAAATTGATGGCCTCAAGTTAACTACGTCGTTTAATAGCCTCTAGAATTGCACTTTATTGGTACTTTACGACTACTTAAAGAATTTTGTTGAAAATCTTAAAGGTAATAAATATTCGTGAAACGAAGAAGAAAAGAGAAAAGAAGAGAAGAGAAGAGAAGAGACAAGAAAGTTTTATTTTTCGAATGTTCTTTTTTCAATTTAATTGTTACTCGTCGATCTTCTTTCCGTCCATAGATTTATTATATTTCTTGCGTCTGCTTCAGAAACGTCTTATTTAATAATAATGACGATAATAATCACGATGACGACGAGAACGATGGTTACATGTGTCGTACATTAACAATAATAAATTTTCTTAAATTAACGCTATAAAACTACGTAATTATTCGATTACAGACATGTCACCGGTTAGATGGACTCGTAGAAAATCATCAAGCTCGGAATCGGAGAGGAATTGTTACAACGTTCAAACGTCTCGCGTGACGACCGAACGTACTCCAAATAAGAAAGAAAAGAAGAAGATACAAGAGGAAAGACGTAGGATTTGCGAGAAGAGACATCCTTTGTTGGACCGAGTGAAAAATACGAGGCTTACATTTTTCAAGGACAGAGATTCCGACGAGGACGAGGAAAACGAGGAGAACGAGGAAAACGAGGACGATGAGGTATCCGATAGAATGCAATTTCGATCGATGTACGAGCTCAGCCAACGTGGTTTAACGAGGAACGAGTTTCGAAGATCCGTTTGTGAGAATGATTTGAAGGACATAACAGAAGAGGAAAGGATTCGAGCTAAGAGGAAACGTAGATCAAAGTCACAGAACAGGTTGGTGTCTCAACGCAAATCCCAACATCAGGAGGATCGTTATTCTTTTTTGGGTTTGCAAACGTCGACACCAGAAAATCTGAAACATTCTGTGTTACCTAGTGAAACGTACAACGATAGTCATGGGGGACCGAGATTGTCTCGATGGAGGAAGAGCAAAGAAAAAGATCTGGCCGAGGAGGAGGATAGAAATCAGGAGGATCAGAGTGAAAGACCGAAAGAAGGTTTCGATAGCATCACGCCGTCCAGTTGTCTCGCAGCCAAATTCCGTGCTATGCAGGATAGATATCTCAAGAGTTCAACGAGTAAACTCATCGCTAAGATTTACAAGAAGGATAATAAGGAGTGTAAGGATGGTAAGGACAAGAGAAGATTACGTAGCTTTTCTTACGGTACTTTGCCGGGTCTCGAGGAGTTAAGAACGAATCCTCTTTACGAGGATCAGGATCAGGATGACAATGATTCCGGTATTTTGGACAATGACTCGGCTACTAGTTCTCTTCTTGATGACAGATGTAGTAGCGGTGCGTCCGGTCTGATGACAAGTCAGTCTAGTAACAACGATTCACCGCCAAGATTACCACCTAGAAAACCTTCGACCTCGATAATGGACGCCGATAGGACAGCACGTTTCTTTTCTGCTTTGGATATTCATTGCGTTAGAACGGATGGTAAAGCTTGTACAAAGGACATCCTAACGTTCGATCCAAACGATGATTCTTCCGAGCTGATCGGAGAAGAGTCTAGATCGGAGAATTCTAAAGCGTCTCAGTTACCGGTAATCAGAAGTAAAGCTTACATAACCGAAACTATGGTAGTGAAATTGTTCCGAGAGACGCCCGATCAATGTTTAGGGATTTTCATAGCTAAAACCGCTGAGAGTAGTCCAGGATATTTGGTGGCACATGTTGTACCCAATGGATTGGCCGATAAAGAAGGAACCTTGAAGATTGGTGATGAGATATTGATTGTCAATGGAAGGAGACTTCGAGGATTGAGCATGGCCGAAGCTAGAAAAATTCTAGGCAATGGAAGTGGCCCTGGTGAAGTCGATATCGTTGTATCTAGGTATTCCGGCGTGGATCATGCTAAAAAACTTAAAGAAAGCAGCGTAGATTATGAAAACGTTAGCATAGAAAACGGTCATGGCGTTATAGTCGAGGATTCGCCTAGATCTCGTTTTAAAAAGCATCAGGCCAAACATCACAGAGATAGAAAAAATGAATCTGGCAGATCCATCATCTCCGATAAAACGATTTTGTCGACGGACAACAATGGATCCGCGACTCAATTGCAAACGCAAAGTGTATCGAATTTTTGTACCTTACCTAGAAGACCAAGGAGCACGGTTTCAACGTTTTTGACAGTTCTATTCGAAAAGGGTCCCGGGAAGAAATCCTTGGGCTTTACCATTGTCGGTGGAAAGGACAGTCCTAAAGGAAGCATCGGTAAATTTTTTAACGTTCTTATCTTATTTGCTATTCTATTTCTTTTCTTTTTTTTCTCTTTTTTTTTTTCTTTGCCACAAAATTTATTAAAGGAACATTCGAGGATCGAACGTACGTTAACCCTTTCATGCATAATCCTTTATAATTTTGTCTTCGCATACAAAAAAAGAAATATATATGTACGTTATCACGAATAACACGTGATCTTAACGAAAGGAAAGAAAAATTTTGTTGCCGATTTTATTAAATATATAATATTTATTTTTTGCCGAGAACGAAGTGTAAAAAATGAGCTTTACGTCAGTACTAATTAATATAATTTTTTCCTTATCGACGCGAAACAAAACCGGCTTAGTAATGAATGTAAAGTATGTGCATGAAAAAGAAAGAAAAAAATACAAAAAGAAAAACAAGAGAAACGCAGAGAGAGAAAGAGAGAGAGAGAAAGAAAAGAAGAAGAAATACTAATAAATTATATCCATAAATTAGACACTACGTCATTACAAATAATATAACGTTTTCTTTTGGATTAGGGCACGAAAATTTCCTTATAAAGGAAAAATAAAAGGGTTAACGCATAAAAGATAAAATGCCATTGGCAAACGAATGGAAATAGCGAATCGTATTAGGTTGAACGTGTTTAGAAATGGCACGATGGTTTTCCTCTTGCAATAACGTTTACGCGTTCGCTGACCGTTGTCGATAAATCCTACTTATATCTATGTAGCTACATACATGCGGTTTCAAGTTTTACATCCTCGTTACAAACGTGGGCAGACGAGTACTTACGTACGATGAGAATTTCCCTCTTTGTTAGTTAAAGTTATAGGAATTTACGAAAGATCTCAAGACGATTCCCCTGTTCGACCTTAACAAAGATAAAATTTGTATGCGAAACTTTCGAATATAAAACGATTCTTATTTGACGGCTTTTCCATTTCGTTTTCTCTCATTTGCATGTTGCAATAGCCTAGCCGAAGAACAAAGTGTACATTTCGCGAGTAAACGCAAACTCGAAACGTCTTTCAGAGATGCATTGAAATTATTTCTTCTTTTTTCTATATGAAAGGAGTAAATTTTTTTCTTTTCTTTTCTTTTCTCTTTTTTTTTTTATCTATATTACACGCGTGTACGGAGGACAAGGTTAAAAGTTTCGTAGGAGTTCAAGAGTTCTTAATCTTTTGACTTAAGACAGTAATTGGCTCGAAAAATAATTAGCTTGAAAAGGTCTCGATAAAGAAAGCTCTTTGCTCAGACTTTATTATCAATTACGTATACGTAATTAATAAAAAAATAAACGCGTATATATCCTTTTTATTTTTATATATATCGTTTCATCAAAGACATTGATATGATTGATTAATCATTTATACGTACCTTTTGAAGCATCGTGCATTAACGATGTTTAATTATTTTGTTTTTATTTTTAATTCTTTTCTCTCTTTTTCTTTTTTTTTCTTAACTTTTTTATAGGCATCTTCATAAAATCGGTTCTACCAAGTGGTCAGGCCGCCGAAGATGGTCGTTTGCGTGCAGGAGACGAGATTTTAGCTGTGAACGGTCAGGTTTGTCACGACTTGACACACAGAGAAGCTGTACAACTCTTTCGCCATATCAAAAGTGGCCCGGTTGCGTTACATTTGTGCAGACGTATTAAAAATCGAGAACCACAGTGAGTGACGATAAAAGTTTTTTTCTTTTCCTTTTTTATAATTTTTTTTTTCTTCTTTTCTTTTTTACTTTTTTTTTATCTTTTTTTTTTCTTTTTTCTTTCAATAACAACGTTTCCGATAAACATTGCGTCAGCTTTAAGATGAAATTTTTTGCGATGGATATATTATATATGTATATATATACACACGTGTTTTCTTCCTTCGGTGTGATCGTTGTAATAATAATAATAATAATAATAATAATAATAATTTTCGACTCTAAATCGATTTTCTACAAATTACAACTTTCTTTCTTCTTAATCTATTAATAATTTCATTACTAAATCTACGTTTCGAATCCTCACGTATGTACGAAATTATATATATATATATATATACGTGTGTATATGTGTGTGTGTATTTATAATACGTAAATTTTTATCCTTTTTATTTTCGATTTATTTATTTATTCTTCTTCCTATTACAGAGCAACGAAGGCCAAGTCGTGTGCAGATCTTCTTCTCGTCGATACGTGAGGACGACTACGTGAGAAGCTTTTTTTATCGAGAAAGAAGAAAAAAGATAAAGAGAAAGAGAGAGAAAGAGAGAAATATATAATGAGAAACAATGCAATTTGTACATAAATACACGTTACAGATCCTATATGTATATATTGTAAATTTTTGTATAGATCATTGGAAGTAAATTTATTATTTAATAATAGCATCCTCGCAGAGAGAGAAAAAGAGAGAGAGAGAAAGAGAGAGAGAATGAGAGAGAGGGAGAGAGATAAAGAGAGAAAAAGAGTAATGTTAATCCTTGATATATTACTAACTGCCACTCCCTAATAAAAGTTATATCGTCAAGCACCTTAAAAGTATGTCCTTAAATATATATATATATATTTCTTTTTTTATTGTCCTCTATAATTAAAAAAAAAAAAAAAAAAAAAAAAAAAGAAAAAGAAAAAAGAAAGAAAAATAAAATAAAATAATATAAAATAATGTTAAAAGATAGTCAATATTAAAATCGATCTTCGCGCGGCGTCGATGAAGTCATATTAAAATCTTGATAAACATTTTTGATAACGTCTAATAATAATCATAATAATAAAAATAAAAAGAAAATAATAATAATAGTAATAATAATAATTGCTATAGTCATTATCGTAATGCGCAAATAAAATAAATTCAATTTGCTAGGCAATCGACGATTAATAAATTAATCTAAACGAGCATATATAAAAATTCGAAGATTCCTGTGCTTTTTTTATCTTTCTGCTTTTTTTTTTTTTTCGTTATTTTCTCTTTTCTTTTGCTTTTTCTCCCTCTAATTTTTTTTTTGTTTCTTTTCTTTTTTTCCTTTTTACTTTTTTTCCCTTTTTGCTTCTTTTTCGTGAAAGACTAGAATCCTAAAACTTCGTAGGTCGTTTGCGCCACGGTTCGTTCGCTTAGAATTAAATTCGAAAGAGCACTTCCGGTGGGCAGTTTCGCGTCGTTGTTTATATAGCCTCGTTTTTTTTCTCGTTTTCTTTCCATTTTCTTTTTCTTTTTGTTTTCTTTCTTTCTTTTTTTTTTTTTCTTAGTACGGTGTCGATTTCAGGGTGCTCTTAGGATACCTAAAAAAATAAAGAAGGAAAAAAAAAAAGGATAGATTTAATAAAAATGAACGGGAACGTCGAAACATCATTTATATTTAAAAAAAAAAATTGATTCTTTTGTTTATCCATTGATTTAAATATTTTTTTGTTTGTCGTTCTTTTACCTGTGTCGCCTCGTTATTTCTAACTCGACCGGACCTTCTCTAACCGCTTTGAACAATTCGATCACTTCCTGATGCGTGTGACCCTTCAAGATCTTCCCATTCAAACTCACGATTTCGTCGCCTGCAACACAATATGATCAGAAGATATCGAATTAATTTATAATTCTTACAAATAAATAATTTTTATAGGGCGATTGATTCCGTAATAATTCGTTACTAAATGTTTTACGGCATAAGCTGTTAATAGAGAGAAGAAAAGGAAGAAGAAGGAAAGCAGAAAGATCTCGGAACCATTAGATCACTCGTTGCAATCAACGTTTGATTACCTCATCAAAAACTTTCTCCCGTTTCTATTGGTTAACAATAAAAATGTGCCGACTAGTATACTTTATAATTTAAACAAAAAAAAAAAAAAGAAAAAAATATATACATAACAGCATACACAGATAGATATATGAAATAAATAACGATCCCATCTCTAACATATTTTTAATATCTAATAAATTCGATTCGTAAATTACGATATTTCTCGCGTATCAATTCCACTAGAACACTTAAAAGAAAAAAAAAGAAAAAAAAAAGAAAAGAAAGACTAAAAAAGAATTAGCTTCTATCTATCCATCTCTCTCTCTTTCTCACGAGAATAATCCATTGCGGTGTAATTTTATGTAACCACCTGTCTTTCAACCACGAAGAGCATATTGAACGTATTGCTTGGAAAGTAAGATAGATGGAGAGCCCCTTTGCTTATGCAACCGAGTCGACCACGGAACCGTTATATAAGCATACGCCAGGGGGCCGAAAGCAGAGGGTTTCAAAGAAAAAGCAAGAGGAAACCGCCATGGCAGCGGTCACCTCGTAAAGACTAACGTAAGAAGGGATCGGTTGAAACTCGAAACGTGTTGCGTGAAGCCTAGCTAACATCTACCTAACGTCTCCTACCGTCTTCCACCTTCTAACCGAGTCACAAAAATCTCTTTTACTCGTTCGCTCGAGGAAATATTAGCCTGTTAAGAATTAAATACTATAGAGAGCTAGTAATGAGAGAGAGAGAGAGAGAATCTTCCTGCGATCGGGATTAATTGTAGGTATCTTTCTATTTAATATGGCTGACACGTTAATCGTAACTAATTGCTTACGGAAGCGTTGACTTTTTTCGAACACACTTTACGAGTCTCTAACGAGCATGATCTAGGCTGGAATTATGATGGTCGGTAATTCGTTGAACTATGAAGTCCCTTGGGGAATCGTTAAAATGTTGAAGGAAATAAATCAAACGATTGGGATTCTTCGTCGATCGTCCGCTTCGAGAGAGTTGCACGTTGTTGTTGCAAGAGTCAACGGAAGAGAGAGATAGAAGAGGGAAAGGAGGAGAGAGAGAAAGGTAACTGTTTAAAGATTCACAAGACGTCAGGTGTCGGATTAAAGATTCGACGTGTGTCCGGACTCGTCGTTCCTTCGAATACTCATCGAAGAAGGGACGTGCTAGTCAATACGAAAGACTCAGGTGTACCTTGGAACAACGACTTGGATACGTCGGCTTGTCCACCTGGAAAGACACGTCTGACGAAAATGCCCATTTCACCACGCGGACTGTCCCTTCCACCTACAACGCTAAATCCCAAACTCGGCTTCCCGTAGCCCTTTTCAAACTTGGCGACGTGTTTCGTCAGATAGTGCTGTGATTCGGTGTTAGCCTCGAAACCATTCTCCGAGTCCTTTCGATGATTCTTCGACAGGCAGGAGAGGGGTAGAAAGTCAGGTCGTTTGCTAGATCGTGTTGTATCCTCATTGACCTTACTGTCTTTCGATGAACCTTCCTTCGATTTGTCGTCGATCAACGACATGTTCGAAAGATTCTTCGCATTTTCCAGATACTCGTACTCGCCAGGTAGAGCGGTTGAGGTTGAGGTTGGTGTTGGCGGTGCTACGTAGACCTGGGGCACCGTTTCCTCGTAAGCTGTCATCAATCTTATCTTATTTCCTGTAAACGATCTAAGGAACTCTTGGACCTCCTCGAGACTCTCAAGAGTTCGTAACTCCTTCCCTTCGACTTCGACGATCTCGTCACCGAGTCTTAGCCTACCGTCCCTAGAATAAAAGATAACGATGAGATGATCGATGATCATAAAGTAGATAAGAGAAAGAGATAAATGACCAATCGATTACCTATGAGCTATCCCATCGCTTTCTAGCTGTACGACGATATAACGGATCTCTCCGAGTCTTTGCTGAGCCAATCGTATTCCCAAACTCTCTTTCGGATCTCTCTTCTGAAGTTGGACTATACGACAACGTCTGACTCTCTTTGGTGGCTGTATGATATCGCTGAGGAAGCGAGTCTTATCTTGTTGCAATCTTATCCGATGCGGTGACACGTCGAGAGGTTTCGTTACGTTGGCAATACCGCTTGAACCATCGCCGCAGACAGGAAAATGAGAATTCGTAGTGGCGTTGTCGAACGAAGTCTGATGGATGCTCGGTAGCAACCTACCAGAGGTACTCTGATGCCATCTCAGACCGTCTATCACATCGCCTATTTCTGACGAGTCAATCCTCGTCTCGTTCGTCGAGCCCTTCCTCAATTCTTTCTGTTCTTGATCCTGACACTCGCTGGGGGTCGAACTCCTAATAGGCTTTTCCAATTCGGAATCTATAACGCTACTGGTGTCCGAGCTATCCGTACATTTCAAACTCAATGCTTCGTTCTCCGACGCAGCTGCCGATTCGCCCCTAGGACCGTCGCTGTCGTAACCAGACTCGTTCGAACTGACGTAATGAGACGATAGCCTTTGTTCGCCACTGGGAGCTGAATTCCTTCTGTCGATTCTCAACGTGGCAGTTACGTCGAGTTCGACGTTCAACGAAGACGTCTCGGAAAATCTAAGATCCATCGTTCTGCCAGGAAAGTCCAGTCTGTCCTGATTGATCTCGGATCTATGAACACTTGGAACGTTTCCCCGTGCAAGTGACATCGGACTAACGCTAACGTACGCACCGTAACGCGACGAATCTTCCTGATGAAACGTCGAGTCCTCTATACGCTCGAGCTCGCTAGGATTCAGGCTGTACCTTTCCTGTTTTTTTCGAAATTCCACGTATGAATTCCTCGGTGGCTTCGTCGTCTCTTGGTACCTCGAAGAAACGTTACCACGACCTAAATTACCATTTCTAGATCGTTTACGTCCTAACGTAGTCGTACCGGTGTAAGTGTCCTCTATCTTCAACGCCGGAAAATGTTCCTCCGACGCAGTCTTGAACAATCTTTCGTCTTTCGAAACGAACGATCCGTGACGTTCCTCGGGCAGAACAGATAACTTCGATCTCAGAAAAGCGTACGGGAAACTAGACTTCTTGGCTTCTTTGAAGTCGCAGCTGCTACTCTTCCTCATTGCCGATTCCATTCTTGATCGTCCAAAATCGCACGGCTTGAAATTTCTCGTTGACGGACTTCCCGAGGGACTGGCCGACGGGCTACCAGTTGGACTACCGGAAAGACTTCCAGATTGACATACGGATGGTGATACGTCGTCGGTAGGATCGTCGAAGACATCGTCGTTTCTTCGAGCAGCCAAATCGTCGCAGGATACCGTCTTGTCCTTACGTGCCGCGATCCGAAGATCGATCCCTTCGGATGGATCATCTCCCTTCACGTATGTCGGACTCGTGTTCAATTGACTCGTACTGCAACTTCTAAATAGATTCTCTTTCTCCGTAGATTTCGAACCGACGTCGACGTTCGCGGAACGTCTGTTGATCCTTGTCGAATTTAACATACCGGTCGAACCCATACGAATGAAAAACGATTTGAAGGGCGACGGTGATCTCTGAGAATTTCCTGATAACCTCTTCGACTCCAGCTTTGAATCCGTCTTCTGCGATTGCAACGTCGTCTTGTTCAACGTAGGATTTATATTGCCATTGTTGTTATTGTTGTTACTAGATTCATTGTTATTATTGTTGGCGCTAGGGTCGGATCTTTCTAGGGAACAAATCGTTTCACGGGAACCAGCCCTACGAAAGGAGTCTATCTTTTTGCTCATCCTACGGCCCCAGACTCCTAAGCTTGACCCTGAAAACAACAACACAACAAATAATTTTTATTTTTGCCGAACGAATTTTTGCACTCGAACGTTATTCGCTTAGGTATTTATTTCATTCGTAAGTTTAAATTTGATCAAAGCCAACGAAACGAGAAGAAAGTTAAGGAAAGAGACTTGAATGGCATTGGACCACCTTCGTAAGACGAAAAACAACCCGGTATTCGAGTTCACGCTCGACATATGGTCGTCCCTTCAGGAAATACCATTGAATCGCAGTCGTCGATTTTCGCTAAGGATTTATTAACTCCCTTATATCTATTCTCCTTTGCGAATATAATCGTGTTAATAATTCAACGATTTGTATAAATCTATCGTAATAAAGAGAAAGAAGAAAAGAGAGAGTAAGCGAGAGAGAGAGAGAGAGAGAGAAAGAGATGAAGAGATAGAATACAAGAGTATATCTATTATTCGAGAACATGTTCATACATGGCGAGTATAGTAAACGTTATCCCATTCATCCCTTTATTGCACCACCATCCGTACGCATGTAAATGCGGTTCATTAAAGGCAACTATTTCCTGAAGAAATGATGCATTGTATCGCTGCAACATATGGCGCTTGCCCTACCCTTGCTTTACTCACGATCATCGTACTGATGCACTTTGCGATCCTTTACATCGGTCAATGTCGCGATTTACCATTCTGACCATTAATAACTTTATACTTAACTATTATATCAATTACGAAATACGTTCTTAACGACACATTTGTTGAATTAAATAATAATTCACATTGATGGCGGTGTGACCCTCTCTTTCCTCACCCACCCACTCATCCTTTATCCCCTCTTCCAAAAAAAAAAAAAAAAACCAAGAAAAAAACAAACAATACGTTCGAAATGAAAACTCAACAGTCGAAACATGTACCCGTTTGGGTGATGTTCGAGAAGAATGAGAGGGAGAAAGAGAAAGAAAGAGAAAAAGAAAAAAAGAGAAGAAGAGAGAGAGAAAGAGAGAAGGAAAGAAAGAAAAAGAGAAAGAGAGAGGGTAAAGAGGAATAAAAGAGGGAGTGGGAGGAGGTGGAGAGGTCGATGGATACCGGGACAGCAACGGGCCACCTCAGAGGACGAAAAACCACCCGGCATCCGCATTCGAGCTCGACATATGGTCGCCCCCAGGAAATGTTAAAGAAGAAGAAAAAGATATATATATATATATATATATATATATATATATATATATATGAGAGAGAGAGAGAGAGAGAAGAAGTCGAGCGAGAATCGAGCCAAGTCCATCGTCGAAAGCACGGCTGCTGGTTCCGCGTATTTTGCGACTACTTTTTCGAGGTGTCACCCCGGTTAACGGGGCCGTGCCATCGAGCCATTCGATCCTCTACGAACAACCAAGACGATTGTCAGGCTGCTCAGGTATCGGGTACACGTGTTTTGCGATAACGCACGCCGCGGTACACGAAGAGAAACGGTCTGCTGAGTCGAACGCGTTATAGCCTCGTTAACGGCCAGACGTACGTACATACATACATATATACGTACGTACATACATCCATACATACATATATGTATTCATGTATGCATGTGGTAAACGCCCGAATCCATATTGCACTCGAAAACTCTACGTTTCGATATGTGCCAATTTATTTCTCTATATTCGATTTGACCTATCATAGTTGGTATATATAATAGACTTTTTAATCTTTTTCTACATTAACTTTTCGATTTGTTTGGATTATTATTATTTTAGATAATGGTATTGTTGGAATCATGATAATTGAGATCTATAGCGATATCACAGGTTAAATGTTATCGGTTATGTAAGGTAAAGGATTGAAGTATTTTCTGAGATTATTTTGTTCTTATCAAAATATTTCTATCGATGAATCTGCACTGTTTCACTTCGTGTCTTTTTGTTGTATTAAATTTGATCCGTTTCTAAATGTATAAAGATTCTTTTTTTTTTTTTTGAACGTGTTACCGATCTATGCGATCAATTAATTGCTGATGTACTTAACGATTGATTAAAAAATATTATTTCGAAATTGTACCTGCTTTCAAACAATACAAATTTTTATTCCACCATTCTTGAATCGTTTATCTCACTATTTTTTATTCCTTCTCTTTTTCTGGTCCACAGAGGTGAAAAGAACGTATAGAATAGTAACGACTTGGCTCGATGCTCGAAAGGAACTGTTTTCGACGAGAACAAGCTGAGAGAGGAAGCAACGCGTTATAATCCGCAATGTAATTCCAGAAGGAAGTGTCCGTGACCGTGTCGCAACTGTGCTTGTTTCTGAATCGAATCCTGTCAGTGTAAAAAAGCCAAGCATTTTGCCAAGCATTTTGTTAAGCCTGTAAACAATTTTCATTGATTTTATTTCCAAAACAAAATCATTCTTCACAAATACAATTTTCTTTAACGAATTAACGCGTACTCTTAATTTTTTATTTTTCACTATACTGTGTCTTTCGAATATTCTTATTCTACTACTATTATTATTATTATTAATACTAGTAGTAATAGTAGTAGTAGTAATAATATAATAAAATTGTACGCGTAAAAATTTGTTCACGTTCGAGACAAAGTCGAGTCATGTTGACTACTTTCTACCAGTACTATTGTTATACACCTTTCCGCAAAAAAGTAACGGCAATGCGGTTAGAGATGCGGATAGCATGAAAGACGCTGATAGCAATCGAAAAAAGAACTACTGTACTTGCATACGTACGTTTAGTTTGTAACGCAATAATCAACTGAAATTAGAATCTAAAAGCTTTCGAATTCTTACACGGAGACTATCACTTTCGTTTTTTCGAAAAACTTTTAAAGAATTCGCGAGGAAAGGAAACACGTACACACGTACATATATATACGTATATGCGTTGAAGTGTATAAGTTTCTTGTTCCTAACGAGACACCGGTCGAGAAACAAGCAGACGGTTGATTAGTGAAAGGATGCGATATTTCGAGATTAGCGACTACTCGAAGCAGTGTTGATCAGTTCTTCTTAAAAATAGCATTAAAAGACAAAGAAAATCTCAAAGAATATTTGACCTATGTGTATCGTGTCAAGAAAAAGTCGAAGCTGACGATTCTGACGTGACATAGAACAAGGAACTCATCGGAGCATAATGTTTTAAAGTATTTAGATTCGCTAACTGGTCTTATTCCGAAAGAAAAGAAGAAAAAAAAATCTGGTATACGTTGTATGTAATGATTCGCGAGAAATGGTTCTTTTTTTCTTCTACACTCTTCTATCAACAAACAAACTGTCATAATAAAATAAATTTAGAAAAAACATATTAAAAAAAATCATTTCTATATCACGATAGAAATTAAAATATTACTATGTAATATAGTACATTATATTTTTATTTATTATACATTGTAATTAATATGTTACGTTTTAATTTGATATGAATTTTTTTAATCCACATTTTTTTTTCTTCTATTAATAACAAATAAGGATGCAGGAAAATGTTAAGAAAGAAACTGAAGAATAATGTTAATCCTGAAATAACGATCGTGAAAACAAAACAAAAAAGAAAGAAGGGAAAGAAAGAAAAAGAAAGAACAAGAAAGGAGTAACATCGAACGTAAGAAAAATTTCCAAGAAAATGTGATCCAGATCTCAAGATGATCCACCCTTTTCGAGAGCTCCGTGTCTCCTTCTCCTTTTCCTTTTAAAAGAATTAACGATCGTTATTCGAAATAATCGTCAGTTCGCGAACTCGAACAGTTGGAGTTCGTAAAGGAATGCAAGGTATTTAAGTGTAAAAATCGATTTCGTCTTTTCTGTCCCTTTTTCAACGTACAGCTGCGTGTTGCTTCTGGTGTCCCGGTCGAGCAAGTTCGGTTCGTCGAACGTGCAGTGCATTAACGATTTACCGATTTTGTAAACGACGAACTTTTCACTACTCTCTCGAAAACCATAGGGGTACATACATACATATATGTGTAACCGTAAACTCGAGAAAGAGAGAGAGAGAGAAAGAAAGAGAGAGAGAGAGAGAGAGAAATAAAGACAGAAGAGAACCGTGGCTGTTAACTGTACTCTTTACGAGTCCGTTATCGTCGATCACTGTTCAAATCGAGAATAGTGGAGAATATACGCGATAACGATCTTTTTTGTTAATCATACGTCGCATCATATTAAATCTATACTACTTATCGTCAATGGCGAGTAAAAACGAGAATAACCACTCGATAACCAGACGAGTCGCGTTTTTCCTTCGACGATAATGATCCCCTTCGTTAGTTAATTAACTTAGATAAGCCTCGACGAGGCAGATTTCATTAGTTAAAAAATTAAAAAAAAAAGCAAAAAAGTAGATAAATAAAAAATGCGACGAAAAAAGGAAAAAAGAGGAGAAAGAAGATGGTGATGGAAGAAGGAAATTTCCTACTCTAAGATGATTCTAACTTGACGCTTCTTCCAAGCAATAAGATCCTTCTCCATCCAACGTAATCAGCCATATTACCTACTAACGAGGAAGCTGTTTCAGATAATTAACTACTTCGAATTTCATTGGAAAGTATTAAACGTCAATTATCGATGCGCGCTGACCCATTTCTTTAACGGTAAAAGCTATACGGGAAAGTCACGTACGAACGATTTCAACTGGAAATTTCTATTGAAATCGTTTTCAACGATTTTACGATTAGAAATTTTGTTGATTGCCAGTATGAATAAAATTATCTTTTTCTTTCTTTGTATCTTAACGATCATTAATTATTCGAACAAACCGAAGGAACCTTTTGTATTTATTACATTTTATTTTATTATACATTATTATTTTAGTCTCTGAAATGACGAGAATATAATTTAAAGGACTCTTAAATTCGTCTTAAATAACATTTCCTTCTTTTTTTTTTCGTAATCAACTGGATTCTTACAACATATATATATATACATATATGTTACATCGATGCATAATGATGCATATGTAGATACTGTAGATATAATATTTTCTTGAAAGAGTTGCGTATGAAAAGTCGAATGAGATTGTGTGCCATCGGTAAGGATGCACGAAGTCACGTACGAACACTACGGATGAGAATAGCACGCGATTAGAAAGAGAAACTATGCGAGAGAAGAACGAGTCTAACGAGGTGTGACACTTTTCTGATGATGCGACAGGAGGACACATCGTGACGACATAATCGTGTGACTAATTGAGGACCGGTCGCAGAGTGCGTCTTTCGAATATCTCCCAAAAGAATTAATTAACGGCCGTGGTAGGTTCCGAGGTCGTTCCATGCCGGTTTTCTAAAGCCTTTAATAAGGTTGCCCTTTCGAAGGGAAAAGAAAACTGAAAGAAGAAGAAAAGAAAAACTCGAAGCAGCCTGTGCAGGTGCTCTCTACGACATCTAAAACGTATCTCTTCTTCTCTGTCTTATTCGTCTCACCTTATTCGTGTATTCAATTCATTTCTTGTTTCCTATATTTATAAGTGTATGTATTATACGTTCGTATGTGCTTGTATGTATATATATATTTTTATATATCGTACGTAACATCATTTGCTCAGTTGATATTTATTATTTTTTTTATACTATTATTTATCTTCTTATTTTATCGAGAATATATACGTCAGTATCGACTCAATCTATTTGAACGTTATACCACTCGTTTTATTTTATTTTGTTTTATTTTATTTTATTTCATTTCATTTCATTTCTTTTCTTTTCTTTTCTTTTTTTTTTTTTTTTACTTTATTGCAACTAATTTGATTCGACTCGATTTGATTTGATTTATTAATTAATTAATTTATTTCATTATTATTCATTCGCATATAAATATTATTTATTTTATGCCAATATTATTTATTATCAGCTGAGATATATTATTTGTCTATGGGATTCGAATGCGTACCCATATTCCGTTTAATATAAATGCAAATTTCAAGTTTCTTTTTTTTATTTCTACTTACGAGACTTTTACGTATATTTATTTATTTCTTTTCTTCTCTTTTCTTTTCTTTTTCTTCTAACAATTTAAGTACGTAATAAATTCGATTCATCATTCATAGTTGTACATATATACGCATACATACACACCATATAAGTTCGAACGTACGAGTTACAACTCGACGAACCTTGAACGTTCCACCTTCCATCGTGCGGTTACGCCATGATAATTCACAAATTGCGCAACCGTTGCATCGCTATACAAGACGCCTATGTGCACCGCATTCCTATCTACGACCACTGGTTCCGCTTCTTCGATCACTATAACACGAGATTAAGAGCGACGATGGAAAACCACGAGTGAATAGTACGAAAAAAAAGGAAGAAAAAAGAAAAGAAAGAAGAAGAATCTACAGAGACATATATTTTTCTTATTCTAATATTTTTTTTTTATTTTTTTTTTATTTCTATACACTCGTGAAAAAAAAAGTGAGTGAAATTCATTTGAAACAATCGTCAACATAATAAAATTGTTTCGAATAAGGTACGTTCACTCGTTCGGTTCTTTTTTTTTTCTTTTTTTAATTTCAATTTTAATTTTTTTCTACATTTGTGTTAGATCGATGAGTCTCGTTTTTTAGAACAAATTTACCCGGCTTCTTTTTTTCCTTTTTCCAAGACGATAATTTCGTAAGAAATTTTTGCATGCCTCTCGTTCCGCTCTCCCTCTTTCAAACAGTTCATGAACATTTAGTATTGCGAGGTGGAAAGAAACGCGTGGTTAGCCACGTATACCGAGGGTCGCGTCTCTCAACACACTCTTCAATTATTATTATCTTCATCTAAAATCACACGGAGACAAAACGTTTCCTTTCGACTTTCACCAATCATCATATTATTTCCGATAATATCCCAGCGTCATCGAATAAAAACCTCGAGGAAAAGTGATAAGAGAAATAAAATAAATACCACGAATATCGATCCAACATCGATATAAGATTAGAAATACTAATCGAAATATCGTCTTTGTGAAGTAACACGACATAGTTCGATAGAAATGAACAAGATAACAAATTACCACATAACAATATATTTTGATCAATAACAATAATAACAAATATATCAATCGAATTTAATCCAATAATTTTACTTACATAAGATACTTCAATTTGATCCAAAGATTCTGACTAATATATATCGTTTTAATCGAATCGAATTAAACCATTTTAATTGAAAATTAAATCGTACCAATTACTATTCTACAAAAATTATGCGAAAGAAAAATAAAATAATAAAAATGAGGAAAGAAAAGAAAATGTCTACCTACCTCGTTGTTTTTCGGGCTCATGCTCGACGATGAACGCCGGCACAGCTGTGACCATCTGATAGTCGGTCTGATAGTCACTCCGGTAGTCAACCTCAACGACCTCATGTTCCTCGTCCTGCTTCGAAGAAAGTAACGCTTGCATCGCTGTAGCATCGCCGCAACTTCTTCGGCTGTATTTCGTCCTGGAGATCCTAAGTAACGCCGCAGGACTCAATCCTTGAGAATTGTCCCGAGAAACTGGAATCGGACTGATACTTTGTTGAGTCTCTGATTCCTCCAAATTCGGACTTCTCGGTAAAGCAAGACCGACGTCATCGGCACTGTGCCGCCTCGATTTCGATAATCGTTTGAACATCGCTCTTCCTGCAAAGTAATAAAACAAACAAAAAATCAAAATACCATATCAGCGAACGAACGAATCGAAAAATAAAAGAATCCTTCGGAACCCTTTCGGGACCTATTGTCTATCAAAACAATGGTCGATTGTGCGAATATTTCCAATGAAAATTCATAAGATCGAAGATATCCGACGTTAACTACGTACGGCACGAAAAACGAAAACGATTTGGGGAATTCTTAATGAACCAAAATCGAATTTTTATCCTCTCGATCTGAACAATTATTTGGCTCTTCGAAGAATTTCTCTCTCTCTCTCCCTCTCCCTCTCTCTTTCTCTCCCTTAAAAAAAAATGAAAAGAGAAAGGAAAAGAAAAGAAAATAAAAAACAGATTCTCAGCGATGGGACCACAAAGATACATCTCGACGATCCTGAATACGCTAAATAATAATTAATAAAAATATAAACTTAAGAAAAAGGAAAAAAGGAAGAAAAAAGCGATTCCAAATGATTCCAATAATCAGAATCGAATTTCGATGGTCGCTGAAAAAAATTATTTACGAGAATGTCGAAGGACAACAACATTGACGATCGTGACACTGACGATCGTGTAAAATACACAAGGATGGACCGATCGGAACGTCCTAAGAAGAGTAGTGGCGGACGGGCGGGGGGGTCAGAGGGGGAGGGGGGTTAAAGCATACTAGGAACTAAAAATAACGGCCGTTAAAGCATAAAATATCGTCGACGTTTCGTGTAACTATAAATTGTCTGTAATACATACATACATACATATATATATATATATATATATATATATATATATATACACACACACACACATACATAGAACGCGTGACTTATAAAATAAGAGAGAGAGAGAGATGTATAATATATAAGATGTTGATACCTACACATACGTAGATGCATACATACGCATAAACACTCTTCTGATGGCAGAGAGAAGAGAGAAGATGGTTAATAACGTTCCACGAGGTCGCGCTCGACAAAACATCGCGCGTAACAGTGGCATTATAACGATCTCAGTTGCGAGAATATTATTTTCGAATGGCATCGACCGACGTATAGAGCAATTAACTTCTCTTACATTAGCAAAGTACGAAGGACATCACGCGATATTTATTTATTTATTTATTTATTTATTTATTTATTTACTTATTTATTTATTTTTTCTAATGAAGGTTATTCAACTTCTCAGGGTCCCTTCGTAGAACGACACGACGACGACAACGACGACGATGATGATAATGATGATGATGATGATGATGATGATGACGCTGTTCCTGGTGATGCTGTGCTCTGCTTCAATGCTTTCGACGGTGTACGCACACACACACACACACACACACGCACATACATACATATATATATATATATATATATATGTGGCCAAGAGAAAGAGAGATAGAAAATCCTGCGCCTCCACGTTTTCCTATCTCCCTTTAACTCTTTTTTTGTTGTTGTTGCGTGTGTTTCTTTTTGTTTTCTTTCGAAAAACACATGGCAGAGCCCAGCGATTTCTGTCGCTTTTACCTTCTCGCAAGGCTTGTCTCTCGACTCGCTCGATTAGCTCTCGACCGAGAGAAAGAGAGAAAGAGAGAGAGAGAGAGAAAGAAAAGCTCGAGAAAGAGAATCATCATCTTCTTTACTCTTCTCTTGCATCCTCGTTCTACTTCAACATTTATCCTTGAACATCCCTGAGAGAAGAGCGAGGATTCAGCCCGTGATTTTCTTAATTCGTACGAGTCAGTAAGCAAAGGATTTATGTCCGGACGAGTTAGAGAGCTAACGTTATCGTGTTGGAATACTCTCTCCTTTTCTCTCTCTTACTCTTTCTCTTTCTCTTTCTACGATCGATCCCTATCTTCTCGATCCTTGATCTTGAGATACTAGATAGTTGAGATCGACGATTTATTCTAAAGAAACTTGTCTATCTCTTTATCTGTCTGTCTCTCTCTCTCTCTCTCTCGTCTCTCTCTTTCTTTCTTCGTGCGTGAATTGATTCGAGAAAAATGATGTTTATCTTCTTGAACTTATTTCAAACGATAATTGTCTGCTTCTTGCTATGTATATTCGTATGTATATATATATATATATGTATGTATATGTATATATCTTTATCTTCTTGCAATCATCTTGAAACTCGAATGAAATGTAACGTTAATTAAAATTAACATTATAGTTCGCACATTGAAAATGAAAATGCAATATCGTAGAATTTTCGTTTCCTTTTCCTTTTAAACGTCTCCGCATCTCGTAATCACTTTCTATATCTTAATTACTTTTTACGGAAATTCAATAAAGTCAAAGAACTCGCTAGCTTCTTATCACGATCATCTTTAGAAAAGTTCATTTCAATTGCAGATATATTTTTAGACTAATAGTATTTGCTGATACTATAAAAAAGATCGATTGTCTTCCCAAGTTTTATAAGATCTTGTATCTCTTCCTCTTTCTCTCTCTTTCTCTCTTCTATGCTTCGTTAACTATATTTAATTATTTATCTTCTCAAATAAATTAATAAATTATTTAGACATACAAATAACGAAGCATTGTTATATCTATCTATTATATACCATGATACGTCAAATACAACACATCTTTTATACTCGCTTCTAATAATACCCAAATCCAAAATCTATATATTTTACTGTATTATTTTATACTAATTTCTATTTAGTTTCTATATTCTTTTCTTTCTCTTTTCAACGATCTATGAAATGAAATAACGTTTCTTTTTCCTCTTATACTTATCGAAAAACAATAGAAGAAGAAAAAAAAGTGTCAATTAATTTTCTTCCAAGAGAGAAAAAGAGATATAACGCAGAAATCATTTTCTCCATTCTCATTATCTCTCTAGTACTCGAGAAGATTAACTTCTTCTTCTTCTTCATCTTTCTATGAGCAAAGAATACGAGTAAATAAGTAAGAGGAATTCGCTAGCTGAACCACAAGGTTACTTGGTCCCACGAGATAAACCAAGGAAGAAGTTCTTAACGCAAACTAGATCACCTACGATTATAGTTGGCGCGTTAATTACCCCGGTTAACTTTATCAAAAACTCGTACGTGTATCCTCCTCCTCTCCCTCTTCTCGGTAACGAAGTAACAAAACCGAGAGCAGCAAAAGTCAATATAAATGAAACTGGAGACTCGATCGGACTCGTTCATCCGATCACAGCAGCCAGATAAATGTGTCCGTGCTTGAGAAAGCAAGAATTTCTTCTGCGTATATATACATACATATATATATGTGAAAGTATATATATGTGTGTGTGTGTGTGTGTGTACATATATGTATATATCTATATCTCGTCCTCCCTTTTTCTTTCATTTCCCATATCAAACGACACGGAAGAACGAAACGATCTCTTTATATATACCCTAGGACGCTGCATAGTGTTACGATTCTATCGAGATAAAAATAGAAAATACCCGATCGAGAAAATCCTCTTTTCGATTATTTTTCTTTATTTTTCTGACTGTTATCGTCATATGTGTCACTTCACGTTTACATGCTTCTACGAAATCGATCGCTTGTAGGGATATATCGTGAAAAATGATATTCTTTATCTGACAAGTAGAAAGATACTGAATATCAGAGAGAATTCGAGTATATGAGAATTAATAGATACTTCTCTATATGATAATTCGCTTATTAAAATAAATAAAAATTTACTTTGGTAGTTTAATACCGAGAGGAGGTGGAAGAGAGAAAGAAATGAAAGGGAACATAATAACGAATATAAGAAGAAAGTGAAAAAAAGAAAGAAAGAAAAGACATAAAACATTGTAATTATTACAAATTCCTTATCTATATTAAACAATAAAAAATAATTAAATAAAATTAAATAAATAAGAGAGAGAGAGAGAGTATAAAAACATTTAGTTGTATTACTTATAAAAATTCTAAAAGAAAAAAAGAACATACAGAGAAAAGATAATATAAACATTATTCTTTAAATAGTAAACATCAAGAACAATCGATCATTTATTTTTTGTTCTCGACGAAGGTTTCGAATATTCTTTTTTGTTCGAAAATATTTCGACAGATTCAAACTCTCTCTCTCTCTCTCTCTTTCTCTTTCACAAGTGAGTTCAGGAGCAAGCCGCCAATTAAACGTCTCAGAGACGTCTCCTGCTCGTTGCTGTTAGGCTCGAAAAGTATGTATGAAAGATAATCGTCGAGACTCGTTAATTCGCACGGAAACCACCTGTCGGCCCTTCCAGAACGAAATATACCTATACATACATACATAAATACATACATACGCATATATGTATATATACAAATATATATGTGTATTTATATGTCTATGTATGTATGTATGTATATATATATATATATGTTTAAGTTTCTCTTGTACTCTCGTCGGTACCTTCGAAATATATATCGCGATCGCGACATCGAGAACGAGTAGCAGGCGCGAAATCAACGGCTCGAAATCTCGTACTGGTAATTTCTCAACGAGCAGGATGATGATGATGATGATGATGACGATGACAATGACGATGACGATGATGACGATGACGACGATGATGACGATGATGATAGGAGTGTGAAAAAGAAAGAAGCGAATGTACAAGTTACGATAACTTGTACCAATGATCGATCTTTTAGTATTTATTTCTCCTTCTCTTTCTCTCTTTTTTATAGCTACAGCTATACTAATATTTTAATGTTATATCACTTTATATGATTTTTTTGTATTGTCTGATCTGGCTATATTAAATTCGAGTCATTTAAAAATTATTTATTATATGTATATACTAAACAAATATATGACTTTCAATCGTAATTAGTAACGTAAATTATAAATATCTACTCAACATAAAAAAAACTTTATAATAATTAAAAAGTTATTATGTAAATTCAATGAAATATATACATATATATATATATATCATCATTTATAAATTCATTTATATAAATTTACAAATAAGATTCGAAGTACTTTTTCTCATACGTCACGATATACCATCTCTTTCTATCATATAATAAACGAGTTTGGGTTACCTTTTGTACATATCCGAAGATCCGTGAGAAAGATCTGAATCCTTTGGATCGTTCGATCTTTTCTACACGATCGATATACATATACATATATATACACACATACACACACACACATATACATATATATTGTCCGATCGAGACACTGAAAGTCTTGGAAGAATGTAGGTCATCGATTTGGTACTCTCTGGTCTCTCCGTAAATCTGTCGATCGAAGAAGGAAGATAAAAAAAAGAGAAAATAAATAAAGAAAAAAGAAGAAGAAGAAGAAGAAGAAGAAGAGGAAGAAAAAGAAGAAAAAGAAGAAGGAAGAGGAGGAGGATCGAAGTGGGCGACTTTCGACTCGAAGCAACCTCTCGAGATCGAAAGCACGTTGTCGCGTTACTATCGCGAAGAGAAAGGGAAATTCTGCGCGTTCCTTCGGCAGACGGTCTAACGATCTCCATCTCTTCTAAATACGTGCCTAGCGTGTTAGAAAAGCGCTATGATTATGTGAAAGTTAAAAACAACAAAGTGAAATTAATACGGAGTAAGATAAAACAGAAAAAAGAAGAAAAGAAAAATTATTTTTCTTTCTTTCATCCCTTGTTCCTTACGTTTCTTCTTCTTTTTTTCTTTGCTTGTAATTTTTTTTTTTTTATATATAATAATTATTAGAGAGGAATTTCCAATCTCGTATCTTGATTGTTTCTTTTTTATCGAATATATGTACGTGCGTGAATATGTGTACGTGTGTATATTGTTAATAGCTTGCTTAGACGTTCAGTGATGAACGATAAAGGTCGATCTCGTTTTCGAGACACATTATTTAACGAATAACCAAAGAGAAACGATAAATAGTGTTCGAGAAATTCTAATTATGGGCTCATTGATCAAGATGTTACGATAGGAGAGTATTCGCTTTGTTGTCTTTAACTTTCACATAATCTTAACATCTTAATCATTACACTTTACTAACAAAGGATATAATTAAACTAATATGTGTATATATACGTATGTATGAATGTATGAACAATATTTTTAAGTAATTACGTGAAAAATATTATTAAAATTATTTGTAAAACATACCTAGTATTAATATAAAAATCTTCAATCGTCATACTATAGCCTTGAATTAAAATAATAATAATAATTCTACAAATTAAAATCTTTACGAAAGAAAATATTGAATATATAATATTAATGACAAAATTATTATATACATATATATATATACACATAAAAAAAAAATATATGAAAATAATAAATCGAAATGTTTAATTCCGTAAAGTGAAACTCTAAATCTGTAAATTTTTTTATTTCATTTAAGAACGAAATCGATCGGTTTTTTATTTATGTATTTTCGATTTCTAATCATTGTATTAGATCATTGAATCAAATTGAAAAGGATAAAATTTTTTCAAGCGAGAAAGAGGATATCCGAATCGATTCTCTTTTTCGTTTTTTATTTCAAAACGTTGCAGCACGAAGTTTATGCAATATCATGCGATACTTCCTTTTCCTGTCTCGAGCGATTTAATCGTACGATTTTGTCGTATGATGAATACGGAAGTTATGTAGGTGTGAAATTTACATTGATAATGTTCGAGACCTTGAAAACATTATGCTAATATTACTTATGTATTCCAAACTCTTATTCGTAAATGCATTTATATTTCTTTTTCTTTTTTTTTTATTCCAATGTATGACATAAATTAATAATACTTGTGATATTATATCATTAACGATTATATATTTTAATGATAACAACGATATAAATAATATCGATATAATCAAAACAAAAAAAAAGGAAAAGGTAATAATAATACAAGATTAAAAAAAAAAGAAAATTCCCCAAAAAAATAAATTCATTTTCTTATATAGTAGGTACCGTTTGGAAGTAACACCTTCTTAGTTCCAGGTTGCATTACAAACGAGTATATTTCCACGTGGTTTCTCGCGTACAATTATGCATTTTCTACGAAGAGGACTTTAAAGGCCAGAGTTAGCAAGTAAGCAAACAAGCAAGCAAACAAGCAAGCAAGCTAGCAAACAAGCAAGCAAGCAAACCAGCAAGATTCTAACTCGCTCGCACATATATTTTCAATGCGTCAGATTTTAGTTATAAAAGTTTGGGCTTCCTATGAGCGGAATAGCGAACGAACGTATATATACATATGTATACGTGTATACACGTATGCATATATATATATATATAGCTATGTATTTATGTATGTACGAACGACGATAGTTACAAAAGAATGCAAAGTGTTAAGCTCGAAAGAAGGAGATGAAGTATGAGAAGAAGAAGAAGAAGAAGAAAAAGACGATGATCTCGAAGAGACTCGAACATACAATTGGAAGAAGAGCCAAGGAACACCTGTCACATGCGAGAGACACGAACCAAAAGCCATACGTAACGAGCTCTGCTTTTGGATTTATGCTAATTCCGTTGGAGCGTGCTCTTCACGAGAAACGAGCGAGCTTTTCTTCATCATGAACGTGTTTTACAAGTAAAATTCCAACGATGATTATGCTCGTTATTATTATTGTCGTTGTTATTGTTATTAATATTAATTTGTAAGAAGGACAATATGTACCGCGTTAACTAGTAAATATTCATACGTTGACAACCTTATTAATGGGGATACGAGTAAATAATTCTAATCGATTCTCATTTATTATGCGAGAATATTAACGAGAGCTTTGTTGAAAAAAAAAAGAAAAGAAAAGAAAAGAAAGATTTTAACGTTGATCTTAACGTCAAAAAAGTTTATCTATGTTTATTATATATATATATTTTTTAAATTACTATAAGTTATCATATAGGTAGTTGGATTTAATTATAATGATATATCGACCACTTAGTTCCACTACATTTTCTTTCTCATTATTTATTATACTTTCTCTATTACTCTATTTATCCATTACGATTATATAAACCTTCAGCAACATTTTTCTTTATATTCTATTCTATCTTTTTTTTAATTATTATTATTATTATTTCTTTTTATTATAGTTCAACCAATTGTACCCATCTTGTCGCATCGTAATACTTCCAAATATATTTATTAATATTATATATACCATATTACTATTAGCATTATATTTTCATTTATTTATTATTATATTATTTAAACGATTTAACGATAAAGAATCGATTTCGTTTGTAATTTTCATATTCTCTCTATCTGTTTCTTTCTTCTTTTTTATTAAGTAAATACTATCCTGTATTTTTTGACGTTTCCGTGAAAAGAATCGAACGAGGAAATTTACAGATACACACATGTGATCACGAACTTATGGCAAAGTAAGTACTTACTAGCGCGCGTGATCGCGCGCGCGCAAATGCCCCAGGCTGGAGAAAGTCCCTGACGGAGGCTGCTGTGCAGCGTGTGTAGGAACTGCACGCTCGCATATGCACTTTTATGCCATCGTCGAATATTGCATGGTTTCACGTAACGCACGTGCCGCGATACATACTCCGCTTATTCGATTCAGCCGAGCAGCTCTTTCTGTGGATTTGTCGATGGATACACACAACACACACACATATATATATATATACACACAGAGAAAGAGAGAAAGAAAGAGAGAGAGAGAGAGAGAGAGAGATACATATACATACACACGTGTGCACGTGTACACACAAATTCTTTTACAGATACGAGAAAAACGAACATATTCGTTTCTTCAAATCGAATTTAAATCATGCGTATCTAACTACTAGGATAGTTTCTTTTGCCTGGGAAAGATGCGTACGTTCGGTTTACTGCAATTTAGTGCATCAAATTGCAGTTGCATATTACGGTTTGCATAGAAGAAAGAAAAGGTGAAGTGAATCGCTAATTCTTTTTTCTTTCTCTCTCTCTCTCTCTCTCTCTTTTTTATTCTTTGCCTCGACCGATGAAATTTTTATAGCTGCGAACTCGTTAGAGTAGTTCTATCGGAACGAACATTTTCCCTTTTTTTTTTTTGTCTTTTTCTTTTTCTCCTCGAAGAATTCGTATTACTATTCGAACTCGTTTTCTGCTTCAACAATTAAGTCATATTCTAACGTAATATATAGACTTTTAATTGCAATGTATTTCCTTGGAATAGGAATTTCCATTCTACGGTGTTTGTAAGTGAAACTTTAACAATTATTATATATAAATATGTAAGATTTTTCTATCGTAATTATTTTCTATAGAAAAAAAAAGGAAGAAGAAAAAAATATAAATAAATGAAATCAATTCAATTGTTTCAATCGGAAAAGAAAAGAAATCTGAAATACCGTCGAAATATCGATGAAATATCAATCGTTATGAATGAAAAAAAAAAAAAAGAAAGGGGGAGAAAAATGAAGAAACACGTGTTGTACGTTTATGAAATTTCAACGTTATTTAAACGCATGTTACATCTTACGCGTTCGATTTCCCTATTTGCGTTTTTGATAGACTACATAGCAGGCTTTCACCTGTCTCAATCGCCGACACGAAAGACTTCGAATTTATTATAGTTGAAACCGTAATTAAGAGCGTGTCAGACATGTATGTACGTTCACGGTAGCGATGTGCCATTGACATGCTAATTTCTAGGATACTAGAGAAAGATAATTTAAAGATCGTTTCGTATTTGGGACAGTGTTGTTCCAACAAACGCATACACGCGTGCACGCACACCGATTCTCTGCGTTTCAATCATAACTTTACAAAAATAAGAAACTCGACACTTTCCTTTCTAATGAAAAAGAAAAAGAAATAGGAAAAGAAAAAAAAAAAAGAAAAATCTATTTAACTAGCACGTTTCTCTACGCAACATGTTGGCTGTATTCGTATGAAAAAAAAAAAAAAAAGAAAAGAAAAAATTAATAAAGAAGAAACAGAAAAATTAAACAGAGAAAAAAAAAGAGAAAAATATTCCTAAGTCACGCGTGTTATGCGTCTTTTTATCCTTGATCGAAGCATTATTTGCTTTGTAACGTATGTACTTAATAATGATCATTTTGTTCATAGATAACGTCATTACTTGCTAGAAATAGATAGACGTGTCGTAACGATCTTTACGAGTTCGTAACGATAATCAAGGAAAGATTTTATTCAAAGTTTACACATGTAAAACAATAAAAACGTAATATTTTTATTCGTTCCATCTAAAATCTTCAAAGGCTAATTAAGTTTCTAACCGATAAATATCTTTACTTTCACGCGAATTTCTTCGTCCTATTTATTTCTTTTTTCTTTATTTTCTTCTTTTTTTTCTCTTTTTTTTTTTATTTTCAAGACCCAATATAAAATCAACGATGAAGTTTGAAATTTATTAGAGAGAGAAAGAGAGAGATTTTTATCGAAAGTCGTCGTACGACACCAAGTTTATAGATAATAAAAAATTTTTATTTTTTTTCCTTTTTTTTAAATATCATTTGGATAGTTTTACGAATGTCAAAGCTTTTCGAAAAGAGTAGCCTATTTTTTAATGGTAAATCAATGAACTTATTGGATAGAAACGTCACTGTAACTCTCTCTCTCTCTCTCTCTCTTTCTTTCTGTCTGTTCGTCTGTCTCTGTCTATTTTTTTTCCATCTTTCTTTCTCATATTTGACGGCTTAGAAACGATCGTCCCGACTATATTCGCTTAGAGAACGGTAAAAATAAAATCGTGACCGTGTCTAAGACCATCTTAAACAGGGATTTAACAAGGAAGGAGAAAGGATTTGTAGACGATTTTAAACGGACAACCGAGGAATATGATATGCTTGTTTGCATGTATATCTCTATATTAATAAAGAAGAGAGAGAGAGAGAGAGACGGTGCAAACAATCTTAATCTAATCTTAGTGTTAAATCCGAGAGAATCTTCCATGTAACTTTCAAGAATTACATTTTCCCGTTTTCGTGTTGAAATATCGAATGAATGCTCTCTTAATTATCTCTGATAATTATGTCCAAATTCTTTTTTATATCCCTCTTTTAATGAAGAATAAATATTAGGAAAAAGTAAATAATCTGTTAAAATGAAGAAGGAATATTACAAAACTTATAACGATGCAATATTTTCTATCTTTTAATATCAATGACTATTGATATTACCGATATTACATAACAACGTTAATATTGATATGATAATTACTAAATAAACATATATAAATTCTAAAATCTAAACGGCAATATTCCAAGATGGCAACTTTTCTTTTTAATATAAATCATATAAAATGGCATTTATCTATTTAATATCAAGTTTTTATCGTCGTTCTTTTTAAATCTTTACGATAATAATTATTTCAATAAAAAAAGAAAAAAAAACAAAAAAAATTGACTGTTATCTCGTCAATGAAATAAATCTAAGCATCTCTCGTTACGCTTCAACCTTCTCTAATCGGCCATCGTAAATGGTCCACCGTTTAAAACTTTCTTTTTATTTCTTCTGATAAAATTACACACACACAGACACACGTGTATATATTTACTCGTAGGAATCTACGTAGATAATACATTATTGGAAATTAACGGTGCGCAATGAAAGACGGTCGTAATTTACATCGGCCACGCCGATTAACGATGTTAATCGCGCTAATTGTAAGTTATACGCCAAGTTGATAGCACGTTAGACGTGGTGTAAAAAAAATAGAAAAATAAAGAGAGAGATAGAACGTATCATAGAATGCGTTACGAGGGCAAATCATCTACGTATATATGTATAGTTACATGTACATGTGTCATGGACCAATAATAATCCAACGTTTGCTTCTTATAAGAATTTTATGTGTTAGTTCAACGATGAATCGATTCTACATTCCTTTCACCGTATCATTTTACACAATCGATGATTGCTTATACAGATTTAACGTTTTTATGGTATAATTGTGATAACCATGGATGATGAACTTTTTTCTCGGAATTACCATTTGCATTACCCGTCATCTTTTAACTTCCATTTAATTTAAAGTATCTATTTTATTATTTTCAATAAAAAATTTATGTATACATACATATATATATATATATGTAATATTATTCTTATTATTTATATTGATGTCATATTTATTAAATAAGTACGTCGACCATGAAATCATTAAACCGATAAAATATAATCAATTACATTACAATTACTAAATTAATAAATCCATATTGATATAATTATGATTAAAATGATATCAATGTTGTACATATTATTACGTAATATTATATACATATAAACATATATATCAAATCATCGAATTCCTCGTTTTTTAAATCCGACATTAATAACAAAAATAACACCAACACGATTCTCAATATTTACGATCCGATATTTAAACGATACTTTCTCCGTGTATGTAATTAATAAAACAGAAAAAAAAGAAAACAATAGTGCACGAAGCGATTAAAGTATATCGAAGTAAAAGTCATTAGCACGGTATACGTGATTTTCGCGCTCACGAACGTCATCGAGAATAAATGTATATACATACACACATATATATATATGTATACATTGTACACACACACCACACACCCCTATAATGCCATATACAAAAATGGCAGGCTCCTTCACCGAGGTACTTGCTCTCGATATTACGAAGACCTTCGACTTCGAGTCATAAAATCGATACTCTCTCTCTCTCTCTCTCTCTCTCTCTCTCTCTCTCACACACACACACACACATATATACAAACGCATACTACGACTCACGTATAAACAGATTGTCGATATGGTTTTTATTATCGAACGAACCTGCGTGATCTCTAGGACACATGTTATTAATGCGAGTAATACACCTGTTACCATACGCGCCGTGTTGCGTAAGGTTCTCTTTCAAGAGAGAAAAAGAGAGAAAAAGAGAGAAAAAGAGAGAGAGAGAGAAAGAGAAAGAGAGAGAGAAACACCGAAGTCAAACTGGCCGCAAGAATTCCGAGTACTTTCACTCCTTGCTGAGGCGCGGTGCTGTCTCGATACACCTTGTGTATATACACAAACACACGCTGGTTCTGCTGACTGCCTACCTGCTGATTCAGAAGAGAGTCGAAAGGGTAAGGGAAAATAAAACGGAGAGTGATGCACGATTTTATTACGCGAAAGCGAAACCCGAATCATTTGTATATCGTTCCTTTTTTACTTGCTACGTTTCTTTCTCCTCCTCTTTTTTATTTTTATAATTTTTGGTGTTGGTTCTCGTTTTTGTCTTCTCTTCCTTTTCTTTTTTTTGATTTCTCTAATCATCGAATTCTTCCGATCATGGAATGCATAAGCGATTTCGCGGTTATAAAGTTATTTAATATCGTCGTAATATCAATTATGAAATCTACCTAATCATAGTCATTGGGTTAATTAATAGCATATTTATAATTATCAGATTTGATATTATGAGTAAGATTTATGTATAAAATCTATTGTTTATCAGCGAGGAATTTCTTAACGAGCTACGGGATGATTAACGAGCAACAACTTTCGTATTTATTTCAATCCATATTATTAATCGTAATATGCCGAAGAGGAAATTAATTAGAAATAATTAATTTTATTAAAAAAAAAATGTATATATATATCCCATAGAAAATGACATGTGTTTCATTAAATTCACATCGAATCATAAAGTTAATAATTTAAACGAGATACCATATTAAATCCAAAGTAATCATATATTCAATCGATGCAGCACATGCAGATAAAAATAATAACAATACAATTTTTTGTTGTTCGTTAAGATCACGTAGTTTAACATATTTGAATATTACTATACTTCCGTAATTCTATGCGCGTTAATTAATAAAAAAATATTCGTATTTCAAGATACTCCTTGATGTTTTTCTTTCCCCTTTCCCTTTACCAAACAGGAACAAAAATAAAAATAATAATAAAAATAATAATAAAAATAATAATAACAATAATAATAATAATTATTATAAAACGAAAAAAAGGAATATATAGAAGAAAATTCAAGAACTCTTAACGCGATCCGACAAGGGGCGTACATTTAATAAAATATTCGATTTAGCGTCGACATCGTTCGGAGTCGTTCGGAGTCCTTCGCGAGAGAGCTCCGCGTAATAAGTGTAATAAAGAGTGAATTCTTCCGAAAGGTTTGCGTTGAATCCCGGCAAGGTTTTAAAAGAGAAAGGGCGCAAGATACGTGGAAATAACTATAAAGTTTCGCTTGGTTCGTACTTAACGGCGCCATAATTGGTGGCGAACCGCGAACGACTCTCTCGTTTATTTTTCCCTTCTATTTCTGTCTGTCTCTGTCTCTCTCTCTCTCTCTCTCTCTCTCTCTCTCTCTCTCTCTGTGTATCTCTATCTCTTTCTCATTCTCTTTAGCATCTAATCGCAAAAGCTCATTAACACCTTCTCCTTACTTTAAACTCAAGATGACGGCAAGTATGACGGTAGGGTGACTCGCATCTACTCTTTTAGTTCTGCAATCAACGCACCTGAGAGTACATTTGCCAACGATGAAATACACGCTGATGTACTTTGTCTGTTTTATATAGATATGTGTCTTTGTGTGTGTGAGAAAGAGAGAAATATATATGTATGTATCTTCAATCATTGTACCTTATTTACTACGACCATAGACTACCGGATGATTTCCGATTGTAATCAATTGCATGATAAAAATAGTTTGAGTTAACGATGATGCTATAAGTTGAGCTAATTTTATTTAAAATCCGTTTCATGGCCTGCAATTATTTCTTTTTTCTTTGTTTAATCATTGGAAGTATATATTCTACTATTTATTGTATGTCCATTCGTTTTCCTTTTGAAAGAGAGAGAGAGAGAGAGGGAGAGATTACGTGAAATTATGAATGAATTTTTATGAATGAATTTTTATGAATGAGTTTCTATGAATGAATTTCAATGAATGAAATACTATCTGTTAAAAGAAAAAAAAAACGATTTATTATCAATAAAATAAATCGATATCTAAAAATTAACTCACTTATAAAAACGTTAATATATTAAACATCTACGTATATACTACATACGTATATACCTTTAAATAAGTAAATAATAATTTCATTGAAGAGAAAAGCTTATTTGGAGAGTATTGACGATTCGAAAAGAAGAAGAGAAAGAAAGAAAAAAAGAAAGAAAAAAAGAAAGACAGAAAGAAAGAAAGAAAGAAAGAAAAAGGAATCGAAGCACGTGCTCGAGGATAGCTCTCGTTCCCGCGTTAAATTTCGAATTGGCGATACTCAGGAACGAATTATGGTGGTGTAGTCTCATAATTAGAATTAAGAACAGCCTGCCTGACCTCGAACGTCGCAGAAAAGCCGGCCGTCCGTCTTGTATCGTACAGCACCATGATTTTCGAACGATTAGAGCCGAAGGACCGACCGAATTAGCCATCTCTTCTTCTCTTTCTCTCACAATTGCCCTTTCAAAGGGCAAATTCTCTCTTTCTCTCTTTCTCTCTGTCTCTGTTTTTCTTTTTCTTTCTCTGTCTCTGTCTCTTTCTTTCTCCTATTCTCTTTCTCTTCAAAGTGTTCACTGCACGCAAAACTTGCGGATCTTTCCGAAGAGATCGCGTGCATCCGGTGCATCGAAAAGAAACATCCTTTTCTTTTACTCGTCGCATTGACCTTATCGATTTCCCTTTCGTGAGTTTAAGAAAGACAGAAATAAAAAAAAAAAGAGAGAACGAAAAGAACAAATCTGTATCTTCTTTTAAGGAACAGAATAGTTATTGTCTCGTTGGAATTTTGGAAATGGATATTTTATTGATTTGGAATTGATTGAATTACGCATCTGATTTTTTTTCGTTTTTTTCTCTTTTTTTTTTTAATCAATGTAAACAAGTGTTTTGTTGAATTTTTAACTATGATTCTTTCGTTCAATGTTAATTTGAAATGTTCATTCTCTCTCTCTCTCTCTCTCTCTCTCTTTCTCTCTATCTCTTCTTCCTTTTCAAGATACAAACCACATCAACCTTGTGAGTTTCCTGAACTCAACGACGGCTTCTCTACATCGTGAGCGCAAGATAACGACTAATAAACTTCGCATAATATTTGCGTTTGGTCTCTTAAAGGAAATTCGTTATGGCTATCGAACTTGCGATGGTTAATTTAATTTAAAAGAGTCATCGTTTCTCCTTTCTATAGAAGAAAACAAAAAAAATCGGAATTACGCCATCGAAAGAGCTACGTAAGGAAAGAAATTAATAGTGAGTTACTAAACTTTCCTTTAAATTTCCTGTCGAGTTAAAAAAAATTTGAATTACATACAAATTAAATACGTAGAAATTTAATGTACCAATAAAACATGCTACTGATGCCAAATATAAAATTTAATACGTAACATAAAAGAAAGAAAGAACTTATTATATCAAATTTAATGAAATTGTTAAGTCGAACATAAATAATAAAACGCGTTGATCGCCGATAAAAAAGATTGATAAACTTAAGACCCATAAAGTAACTTCCTGTGAAATCTTAATTAAAACGATAAAAATAAAGGGACTATTATCTGCGACAATGAAAAAATAGCGCGAGCGTATTTTGTAAGCCGATTTTCCAGTTCGATAAAAAAAAAAAAGAGGAAAGTGAAAGAAAGAAAAAGATAAAGAAAAAGAAGAAGAGGAGGAGGAGGAGGAAGAAGAAAAAAATAAGAAAGAGCTTAGATTTAAAATGGAACGGAGGTTCGTAGGATGTTCGTAGATAAGACTTCGAGAAGCCAAGAAAATGTATTACAAGCGTGTCAAAGCCCGTCCGCGATAGTACGAAGCACACGGCCGTAAATAAATAATAGAGTTTAGCCAATGGAGAGTAGGTATAGCTCTAGTCTACGTCGTTGAAATAGCTTCGTACACTGACCCCACGCTCTTCGATCCATTCTGCTGTTTCAACGACGTAACTTTTGCGTCAGTGTCCACCTTTTAATTAATCATTGAACAAGAGAGTGAGCGTGTGTATATAAATATATACATATATGTGTGTGTACGTGTGTGTATAAATATGTATATATATATATATATACACAATGTATAAGTATATAGATATCACCTACGTGTACTATGTTTCAATCCATTGACGTTTTAGTGGGCGAGTATCAATAACACGACATTTATCGATCGCACCTTTTAATCCACTTCTTTCTTTCTTTTTTCTTTTCTTTTCTTTCTTTTTTTTTTTTTTCATTGCATCCTTTACGACAGTTCCTTATTGTCGTAGGATGTACTGTCGCTTTATTTCTCTCTTTCTTTCTTTATTTACAAATGTACTCATTGCTCAGAATCATTTCCCAATCGATTAATCTATCGAAGATATATCTATTCTTATATTTCCAGATGTATTAACAAACGTGACTACATCGATAGAAAAATATTTCTCTCATGCGTGACATCTGGATTTAAAAAGTAAGCCTTTCTAAATCGAACTTGAATTATTCGAATAAAAAATATTTCAATACTAATCGATTGTTTCATTTTCATGGATGAAAATGATCGTGTTAAAACAAAAATTTCGTTTTACAAAGTCCTACGTATTATTCTTGGTTTCAAACTCTAAAATAGAAAAAGAACGAAAGGAAAATATCGTTTACGGATATTCGTCAGGCTCACGACGCTTTGCAATTTTCGTTGGCGTTGAAATTCACGGGCAAGGGCGAGAGGAGTTGGGCAAACTCAGTTGGCCAGCAAACGGAAGCCTTTGGAGCAAAACTCGCGCGTGCCTCTGATGATCTGTCTTACATACCAGACGGCTATCCACACCCCTCCCCTTCCCTAACCCTCCACCACCACCATCATCCCCTCCTCCTCCTCTTGCTCCACTCTCAGAACCACAAACTGTAATGTCTAATTATAGTAAATTGTTTTCTATTTCTCAGCGTGGCTTCCACAAACAGAATCGAAACTTCATTCCCTCTGAAATCCAATCGTTTTGATGAAACGAATCATATTACGCCATAGAAATTATTCTATTAATCCGATTCTTCGAAATGTTAATAATTTTAAATATAAAAGCGATTGTCACGTTCGTTTTCTTACTCCCCTTTTTTCATTCTTTCTCTTTCTTTTTTTTTTCTTCTTGTTTTGATCAATTTATCGATGCACCGTAGAATCACGTAACTTCCTGATTCAAAATGTAATAAATCTTTGTCTGTAAGTTTACCTTTATAAACTGAAATCGGTGTATTTATAAGAAAAAATTCTTTACCACAAATTAATGATATAACATTTATACTCAACGTTTCGAATTAATTATATCGTTGCTGTTGTTTTTAAGAAAACAAAACTAGGTTATAGAGCGTCGGATAAAAATGGTAGAAGAAAGAAATCGAGGAGAAGAAACACGATCGATTTTACAAATTAATAAAATACCTTCTCGTAAATTTAGTAAGAAACCCAAGAAACCTTTGATACGAATGCTTCCGCGAAATCGTTTTGAAGAAAGAGAAAGATACGTCATTGGGAATCGGTACAATCGACTCATTCTTTTCTCCCCTCCGAGCACTCTCAGCACATTCACTACTCTTTTAGGGGTTTCTCTTTCTTTATTTCTGACGAATCTTCGTCTACCGGCATTTTACAAAAGTGTGACGACCCTCGCGAAAAGAAATCTGAGTGAGGTGTTGGAGACATACTACACGAAGGATCCTCCTCCTCTCTCTCTCTCTCTCTCTCTCTCTCTCTGTCCCTCTCTATCTCGTTCTATCTCTCTCTTTCTCTCTCTCTCTTTCTCTCTCAGCAGCCCTCTTTCGTTCCTTCGGGGTTTGGCAAGGCGACAAACGTACGGCCAAGCTGGAAATAGCGGCTATGGTGTGGGGACTTTGGGTTATAGTTAGCTCCTCTTATAGTTAGCCGCTGACTAGCTCGCCGCAGAATGCGAAACGGGTCCCTTCTCACTCTTCTCTTCTCTTCTCTTCTCTTTTCTTCTTTTCTCTTCTTCTCTCTTCAACGTTTCTCTCCGACTGTCTGTCTCTTTCTTTCTTATTCGGAGAGAATGCCTCCGAAAGAACCAGAGGACCGACGGAATTTCTTTATAAAAAAACAGACAAAAAATCGAGCCATACGGAACAAGTATACTATGTATAAACTCATATATACATATTTTTAACTACGTTTATACATATATTTTTTTTCGATGATATAACTGTATTTTATCGAATTATTTCGGATATATTGGAATATATGGATATATGTAATACAAATGTTATAGAGCGATTTTCTAGAATTCTCTAAGTGAGATCTTTTTAGATTTAAAATGTGTTTATTTTTTTATGATCATCATCATTATCATCGTCATTATTATTATTATTATTATTATTATTATATGTAATATTGTATAACATTTAAAATACATTTCATTGCTATTATTACAGGAAATATTACGTAAAATATTGATTATATATATATTATTGTATATATTTCGTAAATTAAAAAATAAGTGAAATCTTTCATCGATAAATATAATTACTTAGACAGGTTCGTTAAAAACACCATAACGATATCCATTGAAGCATGACGTTAAAGAAGCAACACCTTAGCCGAGAAATAATTAATATCGTTATTTACGGATCATTAACAGTAAAATCATAGGACGGTAACGAACGTAGGGACAAATTGGAGACCGTTTGTACCCTCGATCCCTGCGGTGCAGTTCAAACAGGATTTGCATGTCGAACGAGTTTGAGACAGGCTGTTTGCGAAGAGGAAGCTTGCATTGCTAATCGTCAAGCCATTTTGCATAAAAACATTTTCTTATCTTCGACTTGCGAATGAGATGATCCATTTCTTTGATATACATATATAGGCCGTTCATTAAAACACACGTAACAGAACACGTATATATTCGTTTCTTCGTACGATCAACGCATTTAATGAATGATTTCTTTGTACTTTTATGTACGTCCAACTATCCTTGCAGAAGTGATTAAAATTGTAATTTGTATATGAAAATGCATCGAAGTTAATGACAATTATTTCAGACACGTTTTAAAATCAATTTTATTTCTTTTTTTCTTCTTTTATTTCTTTTTTTATTTTTTCCTTTCAAATATTCTCATTCTCGACATATTCTTATTTTTCTAATCTATACAATAACGTAGTAGGAACGAAATAATATTAAAAAAAAAAGAAAGAAAAAAAAACAATGACGATCTTGAAAAAAAATATATTACTCAGAATATTATAAACTGTGGATCGAACTTGTGGAATTTTTTTGACACACACATATATATATATATATATATTAATCTCAATATTTAAACAAAGAAATTTTTTCGAAGCAATCGAGTAGCAACATTATTTGTCATACAACTGGTAGAACTTACCGATTACACGAGGAAGGTATCATTAAACGTACGTTCGGCCATAACACGCGTGTAATCAAGCCCGTGTACGAGGAAATAAGAACCCTTGATAGGCAAAACCATTAGAGTAAATAACCGGGTAGATAACAGATGTGAGCGACTAGTCTCCTAACACGCATATCCTTCGCTACACACTCGCTAAATGCGTCCGTTCGAGTTTACAAAACGTAGTATGGCCCAGCGAAAATTATAACAGGCAAGAAGGATATCGGATAAGAAACCGTAATAGCGTGTTAATTTGTTCGCTTTCTGACTAGAGAAACAGAGAAAGAAAGAGAGAGAAAATTATCTATTCAATTCTCGGAAACACGGTAGATAATGATTGCGTACAGGGAGGACATGTGTACTTAAAAAAAATTAGTTCGATCATAGCCAGAGATTAATATGAAAATATTGATACAAGAAGTGTTAGAGAAAATTATAATTATTCGTCGATTAATAATCTACCATTTCTTATCTCTTGTGATTTTTTTTTACGTTGTTACATGTAATGAATTATTAATACAAAATAATTGGAAATAATGATAGAGATGAAATTCATTAAAATATATCTGGGAGGTAAGTACATTTTTTTTAAATTATTAAATAGGACATTTTGGTTAATCGAATAAAGTATCGTAAAATTTTTCTATATTAATGATTCATCGACAAAAATTTATACGATGTATCGAAAGGTGCTGATTTAACGACGTCTTCTTCCACGTTTCTCTCTCTCTCTCTCTCTCTCTCTCTCTCTCTCTCTAATGTCTCGAAGAAGAAGGGTCCTCCTCGGCTTATCATAATGCAGAACCGGCTACATCCGACTCCGCAACGTTCGTCTACGTGCATCGACGTCTAAACGAAAGCGATTAGAGTCCGCGTAACCTATGACATTAATCTCTTACATATACATATATATACACATATCCTATATATATAGATATGCGTATATATATATACATTACCGTTATATAAAGAAAATAAACTAGAACGTACACAGAATCTGGACCAAAAAATTATCCCATCATCCGTAGAACACACGCACGTTCGTCGTCATTGTTTACTGACAATGAACAAGAAAAAGATGAAGAAGAAAAAGAAAAAGAAAAAGAAAAAGAAGAGGAAGCCTTGAAAAAGATAAGAGACGATTCATGTTAAAAGTACGAAAATGCACTTAGGCTTTCTTAACGACACACACGAATAACGCGAACAATAAAGTAGCCTAACGTACGTTCATTATAAACCAATAAGGTAATCGACGTGAGAGTAAAAAATGAAAAAAAAAAAGAAAAGAAAAAAAGGAAAATAAAGAAACAAAAAAAAAGAAAAAAAGGAAAAGGATGAAGAAAATTTATTTTATGAAAAGCAAAACGATCTAAGTATCTTTCAGACGTCATACATATCCCTCTCTCCTCTCTCTCTCACTCTCTCTCTTTCTCTCTCTCTCTCTCTCTCTCTCTGTCTCTCTCTCTCTTTCTTGCTTACCCTTTCATGTTCATTTTAAGATTTCGCTCACAAAAGCGAGGAGTTCCGAGGCTGCTGCTTTATTATAATACAGAACCGGCCTCTCTCTCTCTCTTTCTTTCTCGGTTGCACGCGCATGACTAAATGAATTCAGACGATTATTGCTACTGGATACGGAGATTATCTCGAAGGTAATCCTGATCGTAGGCCAGCTCGGATACACTCCCACAAGCATACTCTTTTCCTTTCTCCTTTGAGCCTCTTCATTCTCCTTCTCTTTATCGTTTTTCTTTTACTCTTCCTTCCTTCGAACTCTCTCTCTCTCTCTCTCTCTTTCTATCTTTATCTATCTTACTACGAAACGTCTCTCTCTCTCTCTCTCTTTTTCTCTCTCCATCTTTCTTTTTCTCTTACATTAAATCATTCACTCACGCACAATCTCGCTTTATCCATAGCGGAGGAAGCAACCGATTAAGTTTTTGCTCGCACGAGAATTAGAGGTTGAGTGAAGGAAGAAGGGAGAAGATGAGAACAGACAAGAAGAGAGTGGAAGAGAAAGAGAGAGAGAGAGAGAGAGAGAGAGAGAGAGAGAGAGAGAAAGGATAGAAAGATCTATCGGCTGGACCAAACGATTCCTGCACCTGTTCGACTCATTCGATTCCGTAAAACGTTCGAACAGCCGAAGGGATCGAAGGATCTACGGAAATTAGCCTTTGTCTGATTCTTCTTCTTCTTCTTTTTCTTCTTCTATTTCTATTTCTATTTCTTTTCCTTTATTTTTTTTTCTATTTTTTTATTTTCTTTCTCCTTTTTTCTCCCTCTTCCTCATCATCATTATCATCATTCTCATCCTGTTAAAAAATTCTATTCACCCTTCCCTTCATCTGTATCTCTTTTTTTCTTCTCCCTCTTTTTTTCTCTTTATCTTTCTCTCTCTCTTTTTCTCTCTCTTTCTCTTTCATTGTCCTCCTCCTTAATCAACTTAATTACAATCGACGATCGTTAAGATAACGAACGATTTGTAACCCACCGTTTTATCGCAATGAACATACACGTAGTCGTTGCTGTTGTTGTCTTTCTAGTTTATCTAATCGCTTCGACAATTTCCTGCTGAGAATTTACATGCTCGTAGGATGAGAGAACGATACGATAATACATCTTTGTAAACGTACGAGAATGTGATTAGTCAATCATTCAAATATAAAATAGAAAAAGATATATATATATATACATATTTATAACCACACATATATATATGTATAATATAAAATTCAAAATTCAAAATAAATAATACAATATTGCAATATAATATTATATATTACCTAGCAATAATTATGCATTGGAATCCAAGAAAAATAATTCTAACAAAAAAAAAAGGAGATAGAGATTACTTCCCTCTCCCTCTCTCTCTCTCTTTCTTTCTTTCTTCATTTACAAGAAAACTGTATACTCCTCTATATTCTTCTCTCTCTCTCTCTCTCTCTATATATATATATATATATATATATATATATATATATATATATATATCCATAGAAATGTATTTTATCGCGAGTCTACAAACACACACGCGCGAGCATTCACGCACACATACAAATATACAACGTAGAACGTGTCACCATAAATCATTCTTCTTTACGGCGTGGAAATGCAGTCTTCTTTTCTCGATGGGGGCCGGTGCTGCTTATGGCAGCAGCCTACCTGGCATGTCGGGTATAATATCAAACTCGCGTTACCGTTTCTCCCTTTCCTTCTCCTTCCCTTTTATTTTGAACTTCTTCTCTTTTTCTTCTTCTTCTTCTTCTTTCGTTTTTCTCTTTTCATTTTTCTATCTCTTTTTTCTCGCTCTTATTTTTTATTTCATTTTTTTTATGCTTTTTCATTTTCATTTTTCTTATTCATCTCATTCCAATCTCAAGAGTCAGGAGATGAGAAAATGCCGTAATACTGGTGGAAACGTTAATACATCTCGTCGATGCGATAAATCACTTGGCATATCTATGAAAGCTATGTTACAGAGAATGCCGATGTAGAATGAAGTTAAAAGACAGAGAGAGAGAGAGAAAGAAAGAGAAAGAAAGAGAAGAAGACGAGAAGGAAGACAGGAAGGTCCAGAGAAGGGAAGACAAGCGTGTCGATTCGAACGTATAATAGTTAAGAGTAAAAGATTTACATCGCAGATCGAACAACCATGACAGGATCTAACTTCCCAATCATTTCTCATTATTCTCCGTCTCTATCTTTCAAATTCATTAATGAAATTTAATTTATTATTGTCCTCGAAAGGATTGTATTCGTATCCTAATTTCTTTTGATAATATATATATATATACATGCTCGCATATAGAAGTTTACTTCTCTCCTTCGAATCGACGATTTTGCATATTAAATAAAAATGTTAACTTCGATTAGGTTAAAAAAGAAATCATCGTATCTCGAATCTCGAAATGACCGAAACTAACGATCGTTAGTTACTAGGATCGATAAAAGGAGAAAGGCCTTTCTACGAAATACCTATCAAGTCGGAAATCTTATCTAACGATACTTTTCTAAATCGTCGAACATTACAAGGATGTTCATCGTTCTTTCGATCTTTACTTTTTCTTTTATTTCTTTTTTTTCTATTTTCCTCTGTTTTCTTTTCTGTTTTTCTATTCCAGTAGACTCGAGTAAGTACAATCGCAATCGCAAAACGGTCCAGAGGCTCGCAGGCAAAGAAGAGAAATACATAGAGAGAGAAATAGAGAAATAGAGAGAGAGAGAGAGAGAGAGAGAGGATTCTTAGCGAACATGACAGAAAACATAACTGCAATCCTGACGATGCGATAAATCACAGACAGCCGGGGGTATTTACGAGTTCTAAGCGTAACAGCGGATGTCGTGGCAAGAAAGGAGAAGAAGGAAAGGAGAACGGCCTGGGCTTATCGATCATACGCATAATACCAGATGAAGAGTAGAACGAGGACAAAGAGAGATCGAGAAAAGAATAAGAAATAAAAGAAGAAGATGAAGAAGAAGAAGAAGAAGAAGAAGAGGAGGAGGAGGAGGACGAAGTAGAGAACAAAAGAAAAGTTGAGGAAGTATGACTTAGAGAAAACTCATAGTAAACTTTCGTTCGAGCTTATTCAATATTTTTTTCGAACTTTTTTTCTATAATAACAATTACAAAACAAAAAGAAAGATGTTGCATATCAACTTGACCTACAACATCTACAATCTTCATTTACTTTCTAATACATGCAAGGATCATTCTAAACACGTCAAATGAATGGATATGTTACTTACTTTGCTCGACCGATTTTTCTTTCTAACGTAATTTATCGCAGAGTATGTATTGTTTTATCGTTATCGTTTAACGTTACGAATAGCTAATAAAAAGAGATATGAAGTTTTGTTTAGAAAATTCTTTTGTCAAAGTAATACATTGAAACAATGTTTTCTTTTTCTTTTTTTTTTAATCTTATCAAGAAGAATATTTGATTGTCGACGTTTGTTATAAAAAAAAAAAACTGTTGAAACATTCAATCCTATTCCGAATAAAAATTCTATTCTAAATAAGAAATTCAATTCTAAATAAAAATCTCTTAATCAAATGTTATCCCTTTATTCTTCGTGATTTTTCTCTTCCATTTTATTCCCTTTTCCCCTTTATTTTATTTTATTTTATTTTACTTTTTATTTTGGTTTTGTTTTTTTTTATTCTTTTTTTTTTTATTGCCCTCGATCACTGGAATTTCCAGCCGTCGAAGAAAATCAAGCTTCTCCCGAGGACCAGCCGAGCGAATCGAGCAAATCGAGCGACGCGATCGATATCGAGCGAGTCGGATCCGACGATCGTGAAACGCATTGGATCGCTTCGATCGCTTCGATCGCTTCGATCGCGCGACGACCGTGAATTTCACCGAGGCGACGCGCTAACATAAATCACGATCGTCTCTCGTCAGACTGAATTCCTATCCTCGAAATATGTAATTGTTTCACCTGTTGGCTTTAAAATTTCAAAGTATTTCTAAAAACAAAAAATACCATTTCATTTCTATATTTGTCAATTTCCAATCCATTTTTTTTTCGATTCAAAGATTCAGAACATTTTAGATACTTAGTACATAATAAACTATAAGAATTTTCTATTTAAAATATTTTACTCAAAGATATTACACGGGTTTAAAAGTTTTTAGATATATTACATATTTCAAATATTTATATAGAATACATTAAACGTTTAGACGTTCCAATTAAGTTTTCATTGAGAGAATGAACTTCTTCATTTAATAATGATCGACAACGGCTTATTAACAAACGTCGATCAAATCAGCAAATGATCGTTCGACGAATAAAAAATCATAAGTCAATCCAACTGATAATAAGAATATTATGAACACCGTACTGCGACCGAAGAAATTTTATCTCGAATACTTTCGAATATCCCTCGAACGTTTAATAAACTTTACTTTCGAAACCAAAAAAAAAAAAGAGAAAAGAAAAGAAAAAAAGAAAACAGAAAAAAGAGAAACTGTCTTATCGGAGAATGCAAATGACGTTGTCCAAGCAGCATCCGACTACGGTCCATTGTCGAATGTTGCGTTGATAACATAAAGATACCTATAAATTTTTTCGTTCGACTTATTCGATAAAAAATACTAATGAAATAAGTTCTCTTTCTCTCTCTCTCTCTCTTTCTCTCTTTATCGATGTGTATATTGAAAATTCTTTGAAAATTTAGTCGCCAGAACTGGAAGCGTGAAACGAATGGAAATTACTGAAGATAGGAGGCTGCTGATCGGAAATGGAAAGAAACGCCCACGTGACATGGTTAATGAATATGCTTAAGGATTACTGTTAGTAAGATAGAGAGAGAGAGGGGGGGGAGGAGAGAAGAAAAAGATAGACTTATCTCGGACATATTCAAAGAAAAATGTGCGACGAAAGGGAGGAGTTTCCCAGGAAAATGCGAAAGCGTACCGAAACTCCACCTTGATTCTTACTTAGCAACGTAATCATAGTGTTTCGAATAGATACCAGGATTGATATTAAGAGTTAAAAGAGAAGTATGGAGAAACAGACAAAGAGAGAGCGAGAGAGAGAGAGAGAGAGAGAGAAAGGAAGAAGCTAGTAGCATACACCGGACACTGTGAGAACGATATTTTCAAATAGGACAAACACCGATAGTCAAACGATTTCACTTGGTCGCGATAAAAATCTGTGCTTATGAGGTCGATTTCACATTCGTGAACATTATCGGAAAGGATGTATGGGAAAGTCATTTTTTAACGGATATCCGTGCCGAGTATCGAATAAATTTTCTAAAACGTTTATGACGTTTCCAAAATTTCCTTGAAAAAAAAAAACGTGTTAAACGCATGAGACATTTCTCTGCGATATAATATCGTAGAGGCTTAAAAGATTTTCCTCTTTACCTTATCTGTTTTTCCTTTTTATTTTTACAACATCGTACTCGCGAATCACGTATTCATTGGATCGACTTATTACGAAAAAAAGAAAGAAAGAAAAAAGAGAAAAAAGGAAGAAAGAAAAGAGATATTTATCCACAAAAGCACGCATATAATAAGAATTAATTTCAATCAGTATGAATTAATTATCGAATAAATGAAGGCAATAAATAATAGATAAGAGAAACGCGATAATGTCTAATAAAACAAATAACTATCTAGTAAACTGTAAAAATAGAGTGAAGGTTCAAAGCAATTACGGGTTAATTCGTTAATTAGCGCGCCATTAGCTTCCACTCGTTTTTCGAGACGAACCGTTTGCGTGAGCCACATAAACTTGGTAAATAGGAAAGAGAGAGATAGAGAGATAGAGAGAAAGAGAAAGAGAGAGAGAGAGAGAGAGAGAGAGAGATAGAGAAGAGAGTGGAAGGAGGACGGTTAGTATGCGTCTACCGTGCAAACAAGAGCCACATGCAGTTCTCCTGGTGCATCGCACCCAGTCGGCTTTGCACTGGCGAACGATAAAAATCTATCTACGCATCTGCGCCTCCTAGTTTTTCTCCTCGTTGCCCGTATCCTCCATCCGAATGGATGATGCAGCGCGTTCCGCGTGGTGTTGCACAAAGCCGACACAACCCGGTCTACCTTGATTCACCTGATTCTACTTTTCTGCAATTTTCCTTATCGACCTTCTCACTCTCTCTCTTTTCTCTCTTTCTCTCTTTCTCTCTTTCTCTTTTTTCTCCCTTTCGTAATACACACACTTTTGTGAACTAAAGCAAAATTCCATTTTTCGTTTCCTTTTTTTTCCTAGCTTTTTCTCTTTCTCCCTCTCCTTCTCTCTCTCTCTCTGTTTTTTTTTTTTTTTTTTTATTATGTATAGAAATATCTTCGCATGTTTATACAGATCTCTCAGAAACATTTGAAAAACGTTCGGAAAATTTCAGACGTTTGTAATATTTTGTTTCTCCTCTTTCATTTCTCTTTCGAGAAATATTCTAAACGTTTAAAACATTTGTTTGAGACGTTTACGAAATGTTTGGGCTTTTGGGATATGTTTTTGAAACATTTGAAACATGTTTTGTCTTTTTTAGGTCGATCGAGACCTAACGGAGAATTAAAAGATCGATTACAATTGTTTTTTCTTGAAAATAAAATCGTGTTAAGTGAGTTAGAAAATTACGTACGAGACGTAACTGTAGTATTCTTTCTTTCTTTCTTTCTTTCTTTCTTTCTTTCTTTTTCTCTCTTTCTTTCTTTCGTTTTCTAATGTCGGAAGGATACGAAACGGAAGTATTACGTCGAAGAAACGGAGTTCGCGTGTCCATACGAGAAACTGCAGATGCATCGAAATAGATTGAATGAATTTTTCTATGGGCTCGATGTTACCAGTTGAAAGAACGTTACGTTGTACAAAGTGGAATCGCGAATTGCACTTGGAATGACACAACATCCGGTGGAAACTTTTTTACCTCCTTTTCTTACTAACACGCGAAGCATCTTCTATATGTAATTGTTACATCGAATGTAAGACCGATGCTAAACGAAATCGTTAACACGAATGAACGAGAGAAACGTGAGTTTCACTTTGATCATACAACATATTACGTATTATGTTTATATATATATGTATATAATATATATATATATATTTTGCATATTATATTATTATTGTTGTTATTATATTTTTTATAACTTTATTTCTTATTATTTTCTTTGTAATCATAACCCTACAACTTTGTATCTATCGCTTTTCGCCAAGTTCATATAATACCATTTTTTCTATTCATATCACTACATATTCTCTAACGATATCTGTCAATCATCGTATACCACATCTATCTATCTATCTATCTATCTATTAATCTCGCTTACTTCTCGATAAAGACAAAGAGAATCTTAGAAAACGAATAAAAAAAGAAGAAGAAAGAAAAACAAAAGAAATGAAAAGAAAACTAGCGGAAGGAGTGCTATTTAACACAAAAAAAAAAAGAAAGAAAAAGAAAAAGAAAAAGAAAAAGAAAAAGAAAAAGAAAAAAGAAAAGGAAAAATAAAAAGAAAGAGAGAGAAAAAGAGAAAGAAACGAACAAGAAAAAAAAAGGAAGAAAAATTGCGGCAATCTTGAAAAGAAGAATAAGAAGAAGAGGGAGAACTCGCGAAGCCGTCGGAGTGGCTTAGAAATTCGCATCGAGAGGCTCGTCACGTCTCTCCAAGAAGAGAGAGAGAGAGAGAGAGAGAGAGAGAAAGAAAAAGAAAGAGAGAAGGAAAGAGAAGAGAAATCTTCTCCTTCTTCTTCTTCTTCTTCTTCTTCCTACTTCTCCTCATCCTCCTCCCCATAGACCTACCTACCGTTCTTCGTTCAACCGAGCGACGTCAAATCGCACGAAGGGTTTCCTCTCGACGTGTATGCATCGCGTTAGAATGGATTTCGTTTGTCCGTATACATACATATACATATATATACATACATATACATATATACATAACCTCTATCGTTGAATCGCATTCCAAAGGGCCACGGCATTTCCTGCACGCGTGTCCTCCAGGCAGCCTTGTCCCTTTCTTTTACTTTTTATTCCAACCGAAAAGACGCCTCCTACCCCTACCCTTATCCCTACTACCCCCTTCTCCCCTACTTCTCTTCTCATCCTCTTTCTCTTCATTCTCGAATGACGAGGTACTGGACTGTGCCGAGAGTAGTCCTACGATCCTTCACCCTTTCTTTCTCTCTTATACTCTTTTACTCTCTTACTCTCTTACTCTCTTACTCTTTCTCTTTCGGTTTAACTTTAAAATCGACTATCTCTCTCTCTCTCTCTCTCTCTCTCTCTCTCTCTCTCTCTCTCTTTCCTCTATCTTTCTCTCTCGTTATCTTCATTCCTCTCAATAAATATTGAAAAATTCACGATGGAATCTTGATTATCCTTAACATACTCCTCCCCCTTTTACAGTACTACCACCACGTGACTAATAAAAATCACGAGTTTACATATTATTTCCCGTTTTTTGGTCTGCTGTAGTAAAAAAAAATATTGAATAAAGAAGAAGAAGAGGAAGAAAAAGAAGAGAAGGAAGAAGAAGAAGAAGAAGAAGAAACGAAGAAATAAAAGTAATATCAGTAGATACGCCTGTAATTATACGTATCGCCGATACTTTTTTATACTCTTACGTTTATGTGTGTTCGTATCGTATTTGTGTTGTGTCGTTCGAGTTATTAATTAAGCGAGCTCGAAATTCGATTATCAGCATACTCGCTCGATTTATAACGCAAATATCGCTGTAATGACCTCCAAATTCTCTCTCTCTCTCTCTCTCTCTCTTTCTTTCTTTTACATGTTATTCACATACTCTTACGATACGAGGACGGGCTCCTCTTTTTCGAGAAATCGTTTTAATATGCCAATTACTAAATCTAATTACAAAGAAATATATTATGATCGTCGCGGCATATCGTTAATGACGGAAAAATTTTCTTTGTGGGACTTAAGAAATCGACGTTATTTCTTATCAAGCTAATAGTTCACCTTAAGAAAGAAACGTAATTAATTAATTATCGTTCGGCACGAGAATTTATTTATCCTTCTTTTTTTTCATTACCATTAACTTCTAAATATAGATATATTATTGCATAAAACTGAATTATCTACACGTCTGTCGTATACTATCAAATAATTTTTTTCACATTTCTCCGATTAAATCGAGCTTTCGAATTTAAGAAGAAAAAAAGAAGAAGAAAAAAAATTATTATAATCGTAAAAAAGATACGCAGAATCATTTAACCATTATCATTTAACCATATTATTATATCATTCATTGTCGACTTTATATTAATATTCGATAAACGCGTCGACAAATGTATGTACACGTTTTCTTTCGTCTAGTAATTTCATTGACACACAAAAAGTTAATGAAGAGGTAGATATACAAACACGAGGGGGTGCGTCCGTCCATTCGTGTTGAACGGAAAGGTGAATGAACGTGACACTAGAAAGAGCGCGATAAACGGCGTTACGTTATTAAAACGACTCGAGTAAATTTCTCAAGGGCGTGCTTTGCGATGCAAGGGTCGAGGAGTGGGACGACAGAAAGAGTAAAAGAGAAAGAGAGAGCAAGAGAGACGGAGACAGAGAGAGTAGGCAAGGCTACTTGGAGGACAAACGTGCCGGAAGTGGCGCGCCCTTAGGAATGCAACGAGTTATACGGAGTTTACACACCATGGAACGGACTTACAAATCGTAATCTGTAAAGGATAAAGAGAAAGAAAACGAAGGAAAGAGAAAGAAAGAGAATTCGATTCTAATGCATACGCTGATATGTCTACGTGCCTCGTTATTCTACGTTCCTTTATTTTCAGAGTTCGTGCATTCACGTAACGATCGCGAGTCGAGCATGAAAATGTCAGAGAAGAATACGTAATTAGTAAATACAATTAATCGATATTCGATAGAATTGGATTTCATCGAGAGATTCATTCGATAGTATTCGTTTCTATATTATTTACTTTTTTTTCTTCATCTTCTTTATTGAGAACGTGGATGCGGTTATTAAATTCGCGATCGAACATACGCAGATACGAATGTTGTAAAATCTAATTTTGTTTTCTTTTCTCTGAAATTCTCAACGCTCCGTTTAACGTTTCGTTCGTTGCGCCTCGTCAAATTTATAAAGTTAAAAATTCTAGTAAACAATTTTTCAATCAAGGTTTTTGTTCAATTCGGTATCATTTCCATGTACCTAAATAAAGTGTTTGTTATCTAAACAAAGCTACTTACATTTTATTGGTTATAAGAGAGGAGGAAAGAACAAAGAGGAAAAAAAGAAAATATTAAGAAAAATGCATTCAAGTGATGTTAACGGGCATCTTTCAAGGAACGATCGTATTACCAACTGTGGACCTAACGAAAAATCCGTTCTCGGGTTTCTCAACACGACTGGATCCGTACTGGGACACTCGAGTAACGAGGACACGCTGACAAAATGAAGACACAAGGGGGAGTAAAAACGTTAACCGTGGTCCAGTGACACTCTCGAAAGAGAGAACTTGGACCGCCAGTTAACGGATAGTCTTTTTTGCTCGCTTCCACCAACACAACATCCTCCATCAGATTCGGCTACCGTCGGCAACCCGTTCTGGAAGTTGCATTCTCTCTCTCTCTCTCTCTCTCTCTCTCTCTCTCTCTCTCTCTCTCTCTCTCTCTCTGTCTCTTTCATTCTTTCATTCTTTATCTTCGAGAAACGTCGAATCGGTACGCGGAAAGAAGCATTTTTATCTCACGTTAACAACAGATTCCAATCTGACGTTATCTTCTTTCGAATCTTTCTATATACACACACACATATATATATGTATGTATGTATGTATGTATGTACGTATATATGTATGTATATATGACCTGTCGATCCAAATTTTAATCATTAGTAAAAAAAATTTACGATTAAAATATATCTATAGGAGTATAATGTAAGTGTAGGTATATCGACTTACGAAATTTCTTTTAATTCATCTCGAACATAGACAAATTCTTCATTGCAATCTGATCTAATCTTCTACATACCAAAAAAAGAATATTTAGAAAAGCGACTACTTGATATTTTCTTTCTTTTTTTTATACATCATTTCCCTTCTGTCGAAAAAAAGTATTTTTTTATCGCCAAGAAAAGAAAAAACTATAATGATACAATGATCTAATCTTCTCAATCAATAAGAAAGTTAATTTATTCATTTTCTAATGAAATCACGCGTATACAGGATACAAAAACGGATAAGTAGATAGATCGCGATCTAGGAGAAAAAGTATTGGTATTAAGTTGAGTCAGACTCGCCGTATTTAACGTATCTACATAAATTAATTTTATGGAAAAGGTAAGTAAAAATCGATGCTTGTTAGAATCTAGAAAAAAAAGAGAGAGAGATTTCTCGAATTAGTCAGCAACCATAACGGAGTCGTACGATTTTTACGTATCGATAACGATAACAGGAACGAGAGAACCTATTGCGAACACGTTGTTCTTTGTTCGAGTTAGCAAAAGAACCCGAATGAGCTCGCTGTATGAACATGCATAGACACATATATACATACATACATACATACATTCACATACGTACGTACGTACGTACATATATATATATATATATATATATATATATATATATATATATATATATATATATACATACATACAACACGTGTATGTACATACGTGCTCGATGAATCTTTCCAAGTAGTATTTACACGATCTTAGGGAGCAAGAATGAGAAACAGACAGAGATAGAGATATACATACATATATACATATATATAAATATATATGTAGAGAGAGAGAGAGAGAGAGAGAGAGAGAGAGAGAGAGAGAAATAGAGAGAGATAGAAGAAAGAGAAAGAGAGGATTATATAAACGAACGCTTGGAATCGCTTTTGAAAGAAGGGTAAAAAGAGAGAGAGAGAGAGAAAGAGAGAGACAGCGAGTGAATGCATAATGGTGAATCATATTTCGAGCAAAGAAATTAGATCATTAAGCCCAAGCCAGTACGACCTTGGCTTGCTCTCCGACGGACGGTAAGAAGCTAAGTGGCCCGTGAATAATTCTATTAAATCTCTCCCGCATTCGTTTCATCATGATCTCTCGACGGTGCAATTACATTAAATTACGCTTATTGGGATTCGATTTTAATTATCCGTAGCTGCATCGAATTCAGAAGAGAAAGAAAATGAAAGGGTTGCTTTTTTAATATTCCCTTTTAAGGGATCGACCAATAACAGTAGCATCGCTCCAATGGATAACTCTCGATATTTGTAATACCTTTAATTACATGCTTATAACGTATACCTACCCTTCCAGAGGTGTGTCATTATTCCTCAGAAATTTCGTCCTTCTCTTTTTAATCCTAACCTTTTCATATTTTCTTTTAAATGACTCGATTACATCGACCGGTGTATCATACGTATCTATGTATACTTTTTATCATAAATTTTCTAATGATTTTATAACGATTTTATTGTGTAATGATATTTTCCTTTTTCTCACTCTAGAATTATTATTGAGTTGCAATATAAAAATTATAGTTATAGATTCCGTCTTTGTACTTACAAGTTATTACGATTAAAAATCTCGATATAAAACGATATCAAAGGTAATAATACATATTTTAATAACTATATTATTATTATATCTCACAAATGCAATCGTAAAACTTGCTATTATGAAATTATAGAAAATAAGAAAAAAGAAGAATGAAAAGTCTGGAAAAAGTAATAAAATAATAATTCAGTGAATTTAATGAAGGAAGCAAGGAAAGTTTTCTTTCTCTTTCGATGATGATACAAATGCATTTTCTATCGAACGGTGATTACCGATGTTCACTCCGAGATATTCGGTGTGATTATAGTGCAAGTAAGAAAGTACTTGCAAACGATGAGATTTAGAACACATAAGGAGAGTGCGATCTTTGACGTGGCACAGCCGGATGAACGAATGCATAATGTTGAATTAAAGATATACGGACAGACACGAACACATGTACACGAACGTTGAAGAAACTGGATCATTAAAGTCGCTAGCAACCTTGGATTTCTTGCACTCATCTTTTCTATATGCAGCATCCGCTGGAATCAAGCTCTTACGAAATCATAGAACGAGGAAGAGGATCTTCAAATCGACCCGATGCGTTAGATTTTGTTGTAATAAATTTTCCGAATAAAAAATAACGAAGAAGTATGATAAAAAAAAAATATATATATATGAATTTTTTTTACAACTTCTTTATACGTATTCTAATCTTCGAGATAATTAAAAGATTATCGTATTGTAATAACGATTACAAAAAACGTATTATAAAAATAGAAATGATCAAAAATTAAAAAGAGGAGTTAAAGCAAAAAGCAAAAAAAAAACAGAAAGATGATTAAAAAAAAAAAAATACCTAACGAATTATTCTAATTCGATAGATTTCGTGAATGTTGTTGAAGTGAGTGACAAGGTAGAAATTAAAAGAGAAAGAATAAGAAAAAGAAGAAACAAAAAAAAAGAAAAAAAAGGATAGAAACCGTTTCATCAGATTCGAATACTCGTCAGTTAAGCTCTCACTGTCTTTCTTTCGTTTCATTTCATTTCCAGCGGTATCTCGGAGCACCGCTGGTGGTGAACCATCTAAGCCTATCCTAGTTTTTGCTTAGCCAGACCAGATCAGAGCAAAGCTGCTACTGTTGCTTGCTGTTACGAACCATCTATGGCTAGGAGCTTCTTTCTACCTTATACGATTATTTCACCTCGCTCCCTCGCCTAGTAAATGTTCAACCATTTTCGAATCGAAATATACGAAGAAGATAAAAAACGAAGGAGACTAAAGATAAACGAATTTAACACTTGTTCTAGTAACTTTCTTCTAGTTATTTTCGAATTGCATTTATACAGATATAAGAAATTTGATCCGATATTATAAATGAAAGATCGATGGATTATATGATCTAGTAGATAATACCACAAAAGTAATATATGTAAAAATAATATTATAACTTGTAATAATACGACTCAAATATAAAAATATTCGGATCCTATTTTATATTAAATAACACCGTATATTAACAATCTATATTCACATATTTGCAATAACTTTGCAAAACTAATCCAGAAAAATATATTGTAATACTATTATACGTATTATATCATACACTATTTATTTTCATTTTATACTTACTACTTATTTTCCCTATCGAATTAAAAACAGATCGGATTAACAAAATACGACAAGATGAAATAAAAATATTCGAAAATTTATCTTCCCCGTTTGAAATATTCAATGGGTTGGAAAATTATCTTGAAACGTAGGACTGTAGTGTCTCGTATGTCCTGAATAAAATTAAAACAAAAAAATGTATATATATTCTATACGAGAACGCACGAGCTATAGAGAATGAAACGACAAAGAAAAAGGGAAAAGAGAAAGAGAAAAAAAATTAATAAAAAAGAGAGATATATGTGGAACGAGTGAGAAAGACAAGGAAGAAGAACGTTTTATGTAATTTGGTCCTGTTTAACGTTGCCCTTATGCTGTGCAACATTCGATACTTCTTCGATGAGGCTATGTACCACGTGGACAATGTAAGATAACACCTCTATAACCAGGCAAATAAAATACTCAGGTAACTAAACGTATATATATATATATATATATATATATATATATATATATATGTGTGTGTGTGTGTGTGTGTAAGTCAGAAAGATCGATTTCCTTCAAACAAAACATCGATTCTCCTTCGAATAGCTATTATCTTGATAAAAGGATCTTTCTCTCTCGAAGTTACAATCAATGCCAACTTGCTATGGAGACTTTCCCAGTGTGGTTCATGTACGCGGAACGATCTGGCTAACGCTTACAATGCTCTTTTGTGCTAGCTACGATATAATTACGCGTTAGTGATTTTTATGGGATTTGGACAATAAGATCGTCCTGCCTCTCGTATTTTCTTTTTCTATTCAATAAAATAGAAATATGTACATATATATATATATATATATATATATATAGAAAGACAGAGAAAGAGAGATACTAAATTCCTTACAGTTAACTAATTTGTAAAAAATCAATTAATCAGATTTTAGATCTAAATAATAATAATACAAATATAATGAATATATAAATGAATACAAATTACACAAACGATAACAGATATATAATAAATATATAAACGCAAATCACTACTATCGATTCATTATTAATAATACCAATCAATTTCAATTATCGATTGATACATCTGTACGATCCTTCGGGAATATTAATCGATTATTTAAAAAAAGAAAAACGTAATTAATTTCATGATTGTCCGAAGGATCGTTTGAAGGAAAATTTTCTAATCAACAAAAGTGAATTCGCCGGGAGCAGCGCACGTCTCGTACTTCAACATTCCGCGGTTTGTTCTCCGGTAACTCCCACTATCTTTATCTTTATCTTTATCTCTTTCTCTCTCTTTCCGCTTGAATGAGAAAAGATGACTCGAATGCCCCGTGGCACGTTCTGTCCGCCCGCATAAAAAGCTTCATTGCGCATACGCACACCGGAAATCCCCTCCGGACTGCCACGATCCATCCCTTTACGGAAGTGCACCTCGTGGAATGCGAACGTGCCACTATAGTATTTCCTCGTCGTTTCGAGGAAATTTAATCGATACTCTGAACCCTTACGAAAGATCCTTCCTTTTTCATTTATCTTTTTTTTTTTTTTTCGTATTGATCGATCGATGATCCTTCGAAGAAGATAACAGAAGTGACTCATACGAATATATATATAGCTCGTACGAGCTCGTAAAGCTTATAGAGAAATGAGTAGATAATTGTAAAATAATGCATAAATGAAGAAGAAAATTTTTTAATATATAAAAAGAGAGATAAACAGAGATAGAGAGAGAGAATGTTTTTTCTACTATAGAAAAGATTATAACTAAATATATATGTATGTATTTATGCGTTAGAAATCTTTGACGAAGATAATAATGTTACTAGTCCTACATAAATGAAATCAATAAAAAATTATTCTTCCATTAAAATATAAAGTGTCATGAAAGGAAAGAGAAAGGAAAAAGAAATAGCAGGAAATTAAAATGAACTAACCCCCCGTAGATCTTTCACAAAGTACTATCGTTAATATCCGATCAAAGAGATACTACTAATGTTCACCGAATGCAAATTGAAGCCGTCTGGGAAGTGACAGCGAGTCGCGCTAATTAATCTCTTAATTGAATTAATTCTCGACGAGAACGAGAGCCGATCGATCGATCGTTCGGAACAAAGTGCGAGGATCAAAGGTCTTCTTCCGATACTCCGTTACGTAGTTAATTCGTGAGAGAAGAATAAGAAAAAAAGAAGAAGAAAGAAGAAAGAAGAAAGAAACAAAGAAAGAAAGAAAGAAAGAAGAGAAAAGAGAAAAAACGAAAGAGAGAGAGAGAGAGAGAGAGAGAGAGAGAGAGAGAGAGAGAGAGAGAGAGAGAGAGCCACGTGGAAAGGCTGGCCCGTTGCACCTGCGCCAGGACTCTCGTAGTATTGTTTTAGGGTCAGGTAGATGGTCTTTAATAGCCTCTGGACACGCTTCGTGCCTCTTCGAATGTTCACTGAACCGAGTAGCTCCTCTTAAAATCAAAGGAGTTTCTTTTCTTTATCGTTTCTTCTTCTATATCGAACCATCTCTCTGAAGAAGCTTTTAAACGTTAATCTATATACATACGTATGTGTGTGTGTATATATATATATATGCTATCATATCATATACCTCAAATAAGATAAAAATTAGGTACTCTATACATAATTATTGTATACTGACAAAATTGTTAGATTTTCAAGAGATATATTTTTATATATTCTAATTGAAAATTATATAAATTTATGACTGTGTATACGCGTGTATGCGTGTATAGAAAGAAAGAGAAAGAATGCGATAGCTACTAGAGAATAATATATTTCAAATGACTCTGAAATTACGTACTATAAAGTGAAATTATTGTATATAGAAAAATTCCTTTAATGTTGACATTTTTATATATTAAAATTCATAATTATATCAAACTGCATACATAAATATGTATATACATATATCAAGGCTGTGATAATAACAAAAGGATCTCAGGAAGGAACTCACAGGAAAGCGTCGATCAAATCGATTAGCGTGCTTCTCGCTTACCACGATGCAATTACCCATCCGAAGTGCAATTACACGTTAACCGGCTTAGGAAGTTATACATTTGTCTTTATAGCGAGAGGAAACTAACTAACTGCGTACGTGAGTCCTTATAAATCCGTTATCTCGATAAGGAAAAGGGAGAAAATTTCTAATCACTCTAAACACGCTCGTCGTTATTTATTACGATTAAATGTATCTCATTTAAAAATTATAACATATTAATGCTCGATATACTCGTAATTTAATAAATCTATGTAAGACATGTAACACGTCTATGAAATAATTTAAATTTGCATTAAAAATATTCCATTTTAATTATTTAACATTTCATTCAATACTTCATATCTTTAATTCGTATAATCCTATAGATGATAAAATATATATCTTTTATCTAAAAATGTTTGAAGGAACGAAAAAGAAAAAAAAATAATGTGAATTAAAGAATTCACAAAAAAAAATAGGGAAATTTTATTGACTCGAACTTAATCGATTTTCTTATCCCTCCTTCTTTATTTCTTTCGTTCGAGTTGACGTTCGAGTAAATATTAACACAGATATAATCGTTCAACCAAGGAGACACGTAAATGAGATGATAAATGAAACTAAATAGCGATCTAAGAAGAAAGGAAAGAAGGGAGGAGTCAGACTCGATCGCGTCGTCACGACTTCTCCATTAATTTTCACTACGAAATCGATACGAGAGATCTGTCTAATTAAATTACACCCGTTCAACGATTCCCGACTAGATTGTTTCTAACGAGTTCTCTTCCTTATGGACTCGACGAATCGAAGAACGAAGACGTACAATTATCATAAACAATTTCGAAGCAATGTTTCATGTAAAAAAAAGAAAAAAAAAACGAAAAGAAAAGAGAACTATTCTAACTAATCAATGCAATAAATGGTTTTACACCGCGGAGCTTTTCAACTAAAGTTATTTACGATCATAAGAAATAGTATTTAAATAAACGAAGTAGATGCAACATTATCATAAACATTTTCAATAATGATACAGACAAAATTTATGCAAGCAAGAAGTTATTCCCATCAACTAATGCGAACGACTTAATACTAGGGACTTTCGATGTTATAGTAAAACTATATTAAAATCCGCAAAGACATAACATTATCATAGACATTTTCACTAACGAGTCAAACAAACTATACATACATACATATATATATATATATATATATATATATATATATATAAAGAAAAAAAAGGAAAAAAAAAATGGAAAAGAGAAAACGATTCTCACCGAACTAATGAGAATTGTTTTGAATAGGGGCTTTTCAAGATATAAATCGATTTATGGTTATAGGAAAACGAGTTCAAACATGGCACGTCGTTGATACTTCCGGTGTTTAAAAGGCACGACTTTAAATTCAAGATCGTAACCGCATCGTGCTACCGATATCAGTTCCTCTTCTTTCTCATGTTCTTAGTGTTTCTTGTCGGTGCGTTGAAGTTATTGCCGTAACGACAACGTGAATATCGGCGGGGACTTTAATGCCACGGGTGTCGGAATGTCGTGTCGCTGGGACAACTAGTTTACCTCCTCTTTTACTCGGCTACTGCTAGTTACGGTACGCAGTAGTCCCTCTGTGTATATATATATAAATATAAATATAAATATAAATATATATATATATATAAAATATACGTCTGTATGTATGTACGTACGTATGTATTTATGTATGTATGTATGTATGTATTTATGTACGTATGTATGTAGAGAAGAGCCTGCTGAACGACCGAATGAAAAGAATAAAAAGAACGAAGCTGAGAAAAAAGAAGACGAAGAAATCGGTTCAACGGGCAGAAGAGAAGAAGGAAGAAGAAGAAGAAGCAGCAATGAGAAAGCAATGAGTATCTTCTCGATCCTAAGAGGACGATCATCCGTTGGATTAATGCACCAAGGAAAGAAGTAATCGTAAGATAAGTGCCTCATGGAAATCTGGAATAATCGACCTCACCGAGCAGGATTCGAAGAATTTTTTTTTATTAGAACCTCTCGATTCAATACTTCCTGTTAGTATGTAGTATTTTATTTCTTAAATATCCTTTTTGTTCTTCTCAAATGATATAGATTATTTATTAGATAGCGTTTGATGAATAGATATATTCGTTTGTGTTATTTTTCGAACGCTATAATATCTGTCATAATTAAAATAATTGTGTGAATTATTTGTAAAAAATATACTTCGAATAAATCGCTAAAATTTATTTCCATATAAATAGAAAATTTGTTCGAAAGATTTCAAAAGAAACAGGAAAAAAAAAGAAAAGAAAAAGAAGAAGAAAAAATAGTTTCTCTAACTCGAGAACGGCTGTCCATAATATGAAGAAAAAATGCAAAGCGAGGGAATATAATGGACGATAAATGCATTCGATAAGTGCATCGATCGGTCAAACTACTTCGCGTGTCGCTCAATGACTTTCACCCTGGCATTAAGTAAGCGTCGTATTATTCGAGAGATGCATGATTCGAGAATCACGTCACCTACGGATTTTTCTTCGTCACGCCTCGCTCGTTTCCAGATTCTAATTCCTTTCGATTAGAGAATGCTACTATTTCTTATACTTGATACATATAATACCGATAAATATAATACATTCGGAATAAATTATGTAAATATTCCATTTAAAATAGATACGTCGTTATTGACTATTACGAATTTTCATTCCAATATGATATCTTTGAATTAAAATAAATAACATTTTATCAACTAAATCAAGATTATAACAATATAAAAAAAACACTATAAAATCGTTTCAAATGTTCATGATACTAACAAAAAAGGAAAAAAATGAAACAGTTTGAAAGGAATGATTAGAAAAAAAATGTTATACAGATCATTGCTAATGTTAATGACATTAATATATGAATGGAGAAACGACCGAACGATAATCTCGAAGAATAAACGCAATAGAGATATTTATTGGCACATGGATGTCGCCTCCGCGCAATCGATTTGCATTTCGAGCCATGTATATACACACATGAGCGTATCTCGTCGTGGGTGTCGACCACGACCGGAAAGGATGGTTAAAAGATCTCCGAGATGCCGCGTTTTATACCCGAGAAGGCCATTGGCACACCGTATAGGTCGATATCAACGTACTAGATATAACTCCTCACCGGAAATGATATAATAAAAATCATCAAACTAAATTTTCTCGCTAATTAACGTTAATGAACACATTTTTATCTTCCTTCGTACGTATACATATATAAAAATTTGCAACACTTCCGAATGTCAATCGTAGGAAAGACATAAAAGATTTTTACGATTTACAACGAAAGCAACATACTAATTAACGTTTACCTAATCGTTCGAAATATTATTTGCGATTATTTCTCAAATGAATTTCTATAATATTGGAAAGATTATTTTTCTTAAAAAAAAAAAAAAAAAATAGAAAAAACTACAAAAATATATTAATTGATATGAAGGGAATCGTTTCGTTTTGTATTTTTAATAAAAAAAATTATGGACAATTATAACTAAAAAAAGAAAGAAAAAGAAACAGAGAAAGAGAATGTGAGGCAAATTGTTTCTTCTAAAAAAATTAGCAACACGAATATTTAATACATACATACATACATATATATATATATATATATATATATATATATATATATATATATATATTTATATAATGCAACACATCCACGAGTGTATACTAATTGACATGTAATAACTTCGTATATTTTCTTAGGAAAAAAAAAAAAAGAAAAAAAGAAAGAATTATGAATGATGATATTCAAAAAGAATGTGAAGAATCCGGAGATCATTCTTCTGGAAAGAAGGACAACGGAAGAAAGAAATAAAGGTGTATTGGTGGGAGGTAAAAAAAGGGTACAAAAGAAAGAGAGAAAGAGAGAAAAGAAAAGAAAAGAAAAGAAAAGAAAGAATAAAAGAGAGAGAGAGAGAGAGAGAAATAAAACGCATAAAACGAAGAAAATGTGTCGCACAAAAGGAGGCAGAGGAGGTCAAGCGGGGTCAACCGATGTGATTTGGTTTATGGCGCGAGCTCGCCTCTTCTCCTGCATTATTGTATTTTCGTCGATGATTTACGATAGGAACGACCGCGTTTCTCCCTTCCTTCATACTATCTCTCTCTCTCTCTCTCTCTCTCTTTCTCTCTGTCTGTATGTCTGTCCGTCCTTCTCTCTCTTTCTCGTTTACTTCATTTTTCTCATCGGACACCACAGGCGGCCTTCGACTACTCCGAATTCGAACGAGCTGATTTTTATTTACTTCCTGATAGCGCTCGCAAAAAACGGACCCTTCTATCTTGCATTTTATTGTCCCATAAGAGAAAGAGAGGTACGGAAATATTCTTTTAAATATCTACAACGTTCGTCATCATTGGTGAATGATGAACGATTAAAAATATTGACAATTTATTGAAACTTGTCATTGTCAAAATTTTGTCATTGATTATATCTATAGAAAAGAAGAAAGAAAACAAATGTTGATAATCGAGAAGATGGGAAAGATAATTTTTCTGAACGTCTTTCGTATTTATTATCTTATAAACGCGTCTAAAAGTTTTTACAATGGCGCGATCCAAACATTTACAAAAAAAAAGTTATAAAAGAAATTAAAAAAAAAAAAAAAAGGAATAGATAATAAAAATCTTCTCTCTGATCGAATATTTTTATATGATTTCATTCCTTATAATAAAAAATGTTTCCTCTCTTTCTCTCTCTCTCTCCCCCCTCTCGTTAATGCCATCGATAACATACGTATGTACATACATAGATAGGAGCAACGTCCCAAGCAAAGAAAGATCTTTCGCGTACGCGAGGTAGCACCTTCGCTTAACGTGGAAACGCGTAAAGTCCTTGGAAATCCATGTTGCTCGGAGTATACGTAGGACTAAGCCGATAATTTACGATCGACCAGAGAGGAGAACTAATTTTATATCGAGAAGTCGATCGTGAAGATTCGCATAGATTTTATCCCATCCTTTTCACACGGACATATGCACGTACATATACGTATATACACGTACATAGAAAAATAAAGAGAGACAGATAGACAAACAGAGAAAGAGATAGAGAGAAAGACAGATATATACATACATACATACATATATATATATATATATATATATATATATATAAAGAGAAAGAGAGACAGATAGAAAGATAGAGAGAAAGAGAGAGAGAGAGAGAGAGAATTACACATACACAGAATACATATACCTATACAGACACACGCATATCCACCTAAGTAAGTACGTGCGCGTAAGTTGAAAGAGGAAGAGGGTGGTGCACAGGAGCGTATCGAGAAACGTATAAAAAAGCTTGCTTGTCTCGTCCGGATTAAAGCAGCGTGGCATCGCTCATCGACGACTTATATCGTTATTCATATATTTAGAAGAACTCTCGGAGAGAACTCTCGTCGAGCAGGTTTTCTCGCTTTCTTGCTATCCTCTCCCTTGCTTTTCTCATTGCTTATCTCGAGGAGTGCACCGACAGAGCTGAGAAGTTCCTTTTAAAAGTTCATTCAACGTGCTACGAGTTATAGTAAGCAACTATAGTAGAAATGGATGAGAGGACGAGAGTTGTGTGGTGATAGAGAGAAGAGGCAGGCGTGGCGAGGAGGGGGATGGATAGGGGGAACGTGGCGGGATGAAAGGTGGATGCGATTCATTTTAAAATGAAAAATTAATCTATATTTAAACGCTCCAATTAATTACTAGCAATGAAACTCCAACTGCAACAGGAGGACAGCTTAGATCCAGTGCAGTTATTGTAAGTGTATGTGCGTGTGTGTGTGTGTGTGTTGTATGACTGCAGAAACTCGAGGAACCTGAAGAACTCACGAGAAACTCTCGACTCGAGTTCTCTCTCGTAAGAAGTAAAACTTCTCGACTTCTACTACTCGTTTGCTTTTTATAAAGCGTTACGAAGAAAAAACATGGACGGACGACGAAACGGGAACGTTAGTTTTCTTCTTTGCTGCTAGAGATATTTTAATCGTTTCTATAAATATCTTTTAATCTTTTCCGATCGAAAATAATAACGGCATAAGATGTTCTGATAACGTCTTACGATATTATTTGTATATGTAATTATAGATGTAATAATAATAATATGTCATTGGATAAATGTCATTGGAAATTGATTATTTCTAAAAGAACAATTGCAAAATTTGCTCTCATTTCGCAAATCATTCGAGTAAACAATAAATACCGAGGTCGTTGACTCTCGAGATGCATGTCAGTGCGTATAAATGACATTATCTTATCTTCTTTCCCGCGTCCGTGCATTTATATGCCCTATAATAAAACGATTTATATTCCTTGGTAGGCGTAAGAGTTGGAAAATCTTACCTACCTAAAATTTTGCCTACCTTCGAGAGAGTTCTCGATGAGGGGCCGAAAAAAATTAAACAAAGACAGAAAGAGACAGAGAGAGGGAGAGAGAGAGAGAAAGAGAGAAAGAGAGAGAACAGATAATTTAAAAAAAAAAGAAAGAAAAAAATTTATTTAAATGAATTTTAATAAATCCTAATACGAAAAAGAAATTAAAAAAATTAGAAAACAGAAAGAGAGAGATATAAAATAAAAAGTAAAATATGCAATACGCACAGATTCGTAATAGTATTAATATGAATTACTATGTAATACATATTAGTGGAACATTAAGAATATTATTAGAAAAAAAGTTATTAAATAAATTGAAATTGACAGTAAAGATAAATTAATTAATCAACGTAGACAGAACGTTACGGTTATTAAGTAATACTATACCATGAATGAGGATTGATAATAGAATATTAGAATATCATTAGAAAAATAAAGACAAGAAATAGATACATAGATACTAAGTAGACAGATATTGACACAAGATATAGATTAGATAGCTAGAGTAGATAGGTACAGAAAATTATAGACATAGAGACAGCGTTATCTCTTTTACTGTAAACAGTTCGAGATAAGGTTACAAAAAGAAATAGAGCGAGAAAAAGCTCTAGAAAAGGGGAAAAAAAACAATACTCTTTTCTCTCACGAGAAAGGAAACGTCAACTTGGTTGAAACTTTCATTACTCCGATCACACTTTTCATATCGTTTTAACGACTTTTAGAAAAGTTCAACTTTTTAATCGTTTTTCATAAAAACTTTCAACATTTTATCATGAAAGATATAAATGAACGAAGTTAAAACGAATTTCTAACTATCCGTAAAAGAAAAGAAAAATTAAGATAACTTACAAACGAGAATGATGAAAATGTCAACTTTTGCATCTAAACGAAATATATAACGAAAATACTAAACGATACATAAAATGAACGAACCTAAACGTTTGATATATGTACATAGTTAATAAAAATATTATAGTAAATATAATATCAATGAGATTATATATTCAGAACAAAGTATCCACTTATATAAACCATTTTAGGTTTATAGATCCATTAAAATGAACAACTCTAAATATCCAGTTTCAAGAATTAAATATCAGGATAGAAAAAAGGATGATGCACCGATACAAGAAAAAATTGTCGATAAATAAATTGTACTTTTATGATTTTTTTCTTTCTTTTCTTTTTTTCGTTGAAAAGCAAAGCAACTACAAGTGGAAACACGTGAGCTTCCACCGAAAACGTTACTATATTTTTAATCTGGTGAGTTCTCTTTTAAAAAAAGATTCACTGTACATACACACATATATATATATATATATATCTTTCTCTCTTTTTCACAAATACGAGACAAGTAAAAGCGAATCGACCGCTTTAAAGTTTACTTACTCTCACGATTCGCGTCTAAAGTTGCGTCGTCTGAGAGAAGAACGAGTGAGAGAGACAGACAGACAGATAGAGAGAGAGAGAGAGAGATTTTTCGTTTCTGTACTTAGCTTACCACTACCGTCACACCACATTGTGTCGTCTTTTGACAAAAACCGTGGGTGTTGGTGAAAATCCGAGTGGAATGACACTGCTAGAAAATCCAATAAGCGTAGTCTAATTCGCTTGCGCAGACCGATTCAAACCGTCTGAATAACGAATATTTCAACGACGAAACGAGATGTCTGTAATGTAGAACGTAACTAGACATATAAATTTCTAACATTAAGAAGAGAAATAATACCTTAATATATAATACGATTTCATTTTGATAACGTTTCGATCGTAAATATATAATTACAGGGATTAGAATCACTTCTTTGTCTAGACGTGTATCTAATAAAAAAAAGTGTTTGTAAAAGTATTTTATTTAATCTAATAAAAAGAAAACGTTCGATAGAAATTACTTGGACATTTCCAAAAATTACAAAAAAAAAATAATAATAATTATTATTATTGTCTAAAATTCCTAATCTTTTTATATTCAATCGTAAATAATAAATAATAAAAAGAATGTAATTTGTCGGATATATTAATGATGTTTTTTTTTAGCAATTCTATTACTTCATTAAAGAAAAAATGAAAGCGATGAATTGAAATATACTCTATATATCTATCTATTTATCTATGTACATATGTATACTGAATATGAAAGCTTAGGAAACTCCACGCACGAGCGATCAAGAACGATCGCACGCGACCTTATCACGCGTGAGCGTCTTATTGTCGCGTGCGCACTTATTGTCTCTTTCTTTCTTTCTCTTTCTCTCTTGCTCTTATATATTACAGCTCGTAAACAGCATTGGTTATATGGGGCATACGACGGATCATTCTTTGGCTTCATTTTTCTAATCGATTTTAAAGGTGAAGGCGAAGGACTCGCATACGCTCCTAGCCTTTCAAATCGTCATAAAAGCGCTCTATACAACAAGCGTTCGAAATACAACACTAAGATCAATGACAGAAATCTCGAAAATTTGTCGATCGAATAAATCGTTCGATAAGTTTAACTAATTTCATTCTTTTTTCTTCTTACGCACAAACATAAAAGTTACGTCTTTTCTTTTTATATCTTTCTTTTTATAAGTATTACGAATCACGTATTATTGATATTAGAAGTTACACAATAAATATCATTGGAATTTTTTAAATAAAAATTATGGTAAATAATAATTATACTAATTTGAATGTTTTAATGAATTAATATATAGTAATGAAGAATTGTAAATATTCATTACGAAGATTTTATCTTTGTTCTTTAAAAAATATGTGCTATATGCATGATTCTGATCAATCTCCATCCCTGTGTCTAACGCAAAAGGAAGATGAAATCGCACGCGTTTGATTCAGGTCAGTAATCACAGCATGACCCTTTTGACACGCTCGTTAAATCCAAACGTTTAAAGGAAGTCAGAGGATTCTGAAATTCGGTGAGATACTGGTAGATATACCTAGTAACGGTAACTCTCTCTCTTTCTCTCTATCTATCTTTCTGTCTCTCTCTCTCTCTCTCTTTATCTCTCCCTCCCTCTCTCTCTCTCTCTCTTTCTCTGTCTTTCTCTCTATGGAGACACTTAATGATCTCTTTATACGTATGTGTGTGTGTGTGTGTGTAGTAAGATAAGTACAAAATATCTCTGTCTCTCTTCTTCTTTTCCCTCTTCTTTTTCTTCTAGCAATTTTACTGGAGACTGGAAAATAATTGTCGTCGTTATTGCATACATGCTCGTTGAGAAGAAAAGTAGATACAAAACGTGTTGATAATCTTCGTCACACACGCATGTCGGAGTTCATTAGATTAAGTTGCATTTAAGATAAGTGAGAATTAGAAAAATAAAAATTTCGTAATATCTGCAATTGACGTTTCGCTATAAATAAATATTTAATGTTGATATAATGAATCTTGAATGAATATTTACTCTAAGGAAGATAAGAGAAAGGAAGTGCGAAACTCCGTAGAAAATGTTTAGATGCAATAAAGTGGTATCAGTACGAAATAAAGCACGTATCGTCGTTCATCTTTTACATCTAACAAGATGATCCTTTTAAACAATAAATAAAATCTTTTCATTTTAAATCAAATAATAATCGTAAACGTTTTAAATTGCAATTGTTTTCCTTATTGATCGCTGAAATGAACGATCATATATCATCATAAAATTGCACCCATTATTTCAGTACATCGAATATCGTGACAACTACATAGACATGTAACACATACATACAGACATACACGTACACAAAGTCTATGTTGACATTACTTTTTCTTTTTCATTCTCGATGCACCGGATGCAACGACATGGAAAAGAAGGAAGGAAGAAAAGAGGCCAAACTCGGGTCGTATCTCCCACGTAGTGGAACGAATTCCACGCTAGGCCACCCTTTCAAAAAGCCGGAAAAAAATGAGTGTACGTGTGTGTGTACGTATATGTGTATATAAGAGAGAGAGAGAGAGAGAGACAGAGAGAGAGAGATAGATAGATAGATCTCCGTGAATTTATTCGTGAAAGATTTTCAACGCATAGAGAGACGAAGATGGAGACTCGTGTTCGTCGTCTTTTAAATGACATGCCAGGAGCATTCGCAAAGTGGAGCAGTAATCGGATGTACCGTAATAACTCAAATAAACTCTGACTAGCGAAGCTCTCTTTTTCTTCTTCTTCTTCTTCTTCTTCTTCTTCTTTAAGAAAGAGAGAGAGAGAGAGAGAGCATCTTGCGAATCGCTTCTGGTATTTTTCCTCTTACTCTCTCCCCACCTTCGAAATCGACTCTGTTATGCTTCTAAGCTCTATTACGACAACAAACTTACGATCTAACGAAAGTGTAAATAACGCGAGTACAACAGTCTCTCTTTTTCTATATTATTATGATTTCATTCCTGGGAAAAAAAAGAAACTCGTACGCATTTACTCGATACAATTTTATCTGTTTATATAGAGTATACACATTTTTTGCTTTCTACCCTGAGCGAATATTTACATTAATATCCTTATCATTTTGTAGAATGAATCATATTGTTTATCTTTTACTCTGAAAATATTTAATACTACGTTACAATCTTACCGATACTGTATGCTATAATTTTATCAATTTATATAAACGAAATATTGGTAATATACTTCCATAAAAATTCTCTAATATATAGTACTCATCTTACGCTTAAAGTACCGTTTAGAGAATGAAAGAATACATTAAAATTATGATTAATAATATCGAATGATTAGAATGAATTGGTATACGGGCATATAAATGTCCTAAAAAATTATAAAAAGCAACAAATAAAAATGCATAGAAAGACCTAACGGATGTTGCATAAATTTTAGGCGCGAAAGTAAAGCCAACCGGAAGTAGAAATGAGAGGAAGCGAGCCACACGAAGTATATATCTACGAAACCGTACCAACGAGCTGCCCTCAACTCGCGAAATCGATCCGCGGCCGGTCGCGTTTACTCGGCCCTCGAACCTGCGGTTTCGAGGCGCGACTATATACAAACTTGAATCTCTGCTCTCTCTCCCTCTTTCTCTCTCTCTCTCTCTCTTTCTCTTTCTCTATCTAGCTCTATCTTTATCTAGCTATACATATGTATATGTATATATAGGATGAAACCATTTACCACGTAGATCCCAAGCCCAATTATCTTAATTATGTGATATATGCGAAATTTATTTTGACAGTAACAATAAGTTGTATTCTTTTTCTTTTTATTGATTTTATTCTTGTTTTTTTTAATTTTGATATATATATATATACATATGCAATGCAATATTTTCATACGGAACATCTAATAATCTAAAACGATTCATTTCTAAGTTATAGATTACACGAAAAATTGATTTGTACCGAAGTCGTATAAAATTAATTGTTCTTATAAACATTGTCAAAAAAAAATATGTATATATATATAAAATAAAAAAATAAAGTTGATTACGTTATATCGTAAATATTGATCTTTTAACAAATTTGATTTTCTCGAGAACGAAGCACCGTACGTAAAAAAAATGTTTCTCACTTTCGACTTAATTTATCACATGGAATAACAAAATATTAAAATTTTATAAAATCGAGTAGGCGAGCCTACTCTCGAGCTTGTCTTACACGATAACTCTTCAATTAATTAGCCATAGCTCAACGGCGAAATAATTCATAACTCTAGCGTATTATGAATATTTATTAGATAGTCCATCACTTTCTAACGTTTCTAACTAACATAAATAAATAGAGGGTTGGTAGATGCAGCAAAAGCAGTAGTATACTTGGTTATAACGAATTATTTAGTACACCTACAAACGTCCGCTGGTGTGTTTGCTTCGTAGGGAAGATCGATCGACTTTCAAATAACATTCTAACAACGTTGCCAGTTAATAATACAAATATAGAATACGATATATTGCCTTTTATATTCTCTCTCTCTCTCTCTCTCTCTTTTTTCTTTTTAACGATTACAATCGAACACAACACATTTCCTTGTGTACCTTGAACTTCCTAAATGTTACGACAATAAATATATAACGCTTTATCCGTTTCATACGGTAAAAGTAATAACGCAAACGATCTAACGCACGCCCACACACAAAATTCAACTAAACAAAAGACAAGGAAATATAAAATAAATCACAGCTGTGTAATTGGTACTCACGAGAATCGGAAATAACAGGATCAGCGTAGATTCATCGTCTTTAGATCATCTTCTTGTGATCGATCGTATCGATCTTATTTAATTTGTAAGAAAAACCATAAGATAAAATATATCAATTTCTTCCTCTCTCTCTCTCTCTCTCTCTCTCTCTTCTTCTCCCTCTTCCGTGTCTTCTCCCTTCGCACACAAACTCACAAGAAAATATTCGTTACTTCGTCTCTCCACCAAAAGAAAAAAAACGAAGAAGAAAATAGAGAAAAAAAATGCACAAGGAGGGAAAGAAAAGAAAAATACGAAGGAAAGGAGAAAAAGAAGCAAAAGGAAAGAAAAAATAGGAGAAAAGAAAAAAAAAACGGAAGAAGATCGATGATCGATGATCGATGATTCCAAGTGCGACACGCGATATTGTATTCCGATAATATCTCGAGAACGGAAGTTAAGGAAGGAAGAAGGAGGAAGCAAGGAGAGAAAAAAGGAAGGAAGGAGGAAGGAAGGAAGGAAACAGAAGAGTGTGTGCGAATGAGAGAACAGGACGGATGCGGTAAATGCGGAACGTGAACCTCGATCGATGTCCGTGCGCAGACTGCCGGCTGCTCGGCTGTGCCGCGCTTTCCTCCTGCGCCGCTCCTCTCCCTTCCAGTCTGACATCTCCCCACTCTTTCTACTCAGCGACTACACAACTACGTATGGATAGGATATATGTATACATTTGTATGTGTATATGTATGTGAATGTGAGTGTGAATGCGAATGTGAAGGTGAATGTGTATGTGTGTGTGTATGTGTGTGTGTATGTATACGATGCTGCTTCCCTATTATCCCTCCTCCCTTCGAACCACCAAAGCTCTCGGGCCAAGGACCGACTAAGACTTCGACCTATCGATTTTTCTAACCACTTTAACTACTTTTTTCTTTTTCTTTTTTTTTTCTTTTTTTTTTCTTTTTAATCATTTTTTCCTACTTAATTACGTCGATAATTATGACGACTTTAAAGAAATTTTCTCTTTGTGCTTCCTTCTCGATTATTTCTTTTTTCTCTTTCTCTGTCTCTCTCTCTCTCTCTCTCTCTCTCTCTCTGTCTATGAATAATTATGCGCGTGTCGTTGTATTCTTTACGTCATTAATATCAGTATGATAATTATGATGATTTTTAGAAATTTGTATTTTTTGATTTTGTCTATTTTGTAAGGGATACTCTACCAAGATTCGTATGAATATGATACTTCTCTTTACGTCGTTATTTTTACTATGATTTAATTAAGACGAATTTTTAGAAATACCTTTTGTAAAATTCTTTTGTTTCCCGTAAGAGTTACTATAAAAAGAGTTGTTTCCGGTTGAATACAGGACGATAGTCTTTTACAAAGTATACTCGTAAAATACATCATCGTCTTCTTGCTATTCGTCCACCCGCATGTCGTCTCGTGTTATGATCACACGATACTCGTGTAATCTTATTTGCAAACCCAGCCCGGTAGTCCGTGTCTCAAAATTTATGCGTCTCTGAGACTAGCGAATAAAACTAAAAGAGAAGATTAGGAATGGTAAAAGTTGATCTATTTTTGTCTATCGAAAGAGTTCTGTAATCGTCTTAAGCCACTGAGAACATACTGCAGCATCTTTGTATTTTGAAATATAATTTACGAGTAGCAATTTCATTTATATCGTTGAAATAGTTAAAGAATATAAATTTCGCTTGAAAATATTTATTTACGTTCCTTAATGCAAACACAAATCCGTCTAACTTTCATTAATTAGTTTGTTTTATAGAATAATTTCTTTTTCACATAACAATAAATAGTCATATAAATATTCATGAAAATTAAAGAGCCTATCTATATTCTGCGACTATGTTAAAAAGACAAATTTGTTTATCAAAAATTTGGATACGATAATAAATAATGATCATACCCTTTTACATTAATCCAATACTATAGATATCTGTGCCTACAAAAAATATAAAAAATAAAAAATTTATTCCAACCATAAGATGACTCTAACGCTAATTGATTTTTTGAAACCGACAAAAATGAAACGTTGTCTTACGTTGCTTTAGAAAATATTTCTCACTTGTTCGCTTAAAATAGATCATATTTTTTCTTTCGTCGAATATTCTTTCAACAATACAAGCGTTTGAGGAGATCGAAAAGCCCCGATTGCGCCTTCATTAATTGTCTCACGTGACTTGCTCGTTGATTAACGTCGAACCCTCCCAGTCGTTTTCCATATAATCATTCTCTCTCTCTCTCTCTCTCTCTCTCTCTCTTTCTCTTTTCCCCTCTTTTAACTTCTATCGAGCCCTCTCTCGCGTCCTCAATCGAGGGAACAAAATAGAGCAGTCGAAAAGGACTGTCAACTCTACGGACTAACTCGATACCTTTTCGCGAGAATAAACCTCCATCGAAACGAAGCTTTGAAGAGAAAAAATTGCGACCGTCTTTCGAAAGAACATCGAGAAAAGAATTGTCACGAGAGACTCTAATCGATGACGCTTCTTTATTGGAAATCTAAGGCCGAACGAAATGTCCTCGACTTCGATCTTTTCACTATTTCCTATCTCTTGAATAGACGACTTTATTTTCCTATCGAACGCACTTCGAACGATTTTTCTTCAATGGAACTATCAAGGAAGTTTATACGATAGCATGTGTAATGACAAACCTGATAGATTGGTTCATTCGATAGATCGGAAATTCGATTAGTATGGCTTACGAATGTAATGCAACTTGTATAAATAAAGAGAAGAAATAATAAAAAAGAAAAAAAAAGAAATAAAGAAAATATCTCTGCAGGTACTATGGATTTTATTTTTTTTAAATATATAACTACGTGTAATGCAGTTTGGATAAAACAAGAAAAACATTAGAAAGAAATTTCAGTTTTAAAAAAATATATATAATTAATTTTTATTCGACGTAGATATTTTTAATAGCCCTTTTAACTTTCTTAATTCGATATAAATCATGATATAATATAAACAATTGTTCTCAACTAAATTGAAATAAATTACTGTTAGTGCATTACGAACGATTTTGAAACTCTTACAACGTCCTGCTAGAAACGATCTGAATACTAAAAATTTGAAGCCGAATCGAACGAATCTTTCTTTCGATGTAAAAAAAATGAAGAAAAAAAAAAGGATCAAAAATAAGTTTACCGATCGACGCTTACGTTACTTCGAGTTCGAGTTCAGGCCCTTTTTCTTTTTCCCACTTCGAAGAGACAAATGTACGTCGCTTTTGAGTGCAATGCCCGGAATCTTAACTACTTGCTCGTCTCGTATTCAGGTGCGTTCGCAACTCCAATCGTATATACGACCTTTCATCTATGTCGAGTCTCTTGCGCGTGTACAGTTTCGAAAATGGATCGATCATCGATCTTTTGTACCTTCTTATCCCTCTTAAAACAGTTAGAAACACTTGATTTAGATAAACATGATTCCAGTGCATTAGAAAGAAAAAACAAAGCATCTATATCCTATTCAAATTTATTTTTTAACGAATGTGTTATCTAATATTTCGTCGATTTACATGAAAAAAAAAGAAAAACGAAAAGAAAATTATGATTCGAACGTGAAGCTAAAAATTTGGAAAAGTTTTCAAATATATATATGTATATACACTTTTAATTAGCATCAAATTAATGAATACATACGCTTTTTAAATACCGAAATTTTCAGCCACTCAAAAACCAAAGTAATTAATTTTATCAAAAAATTTATTTATATTTATAAAAAATTTTTATAAAACATTTATAAAAATAGAAAGTAGTGGAAGAGCATTAAAAACAAATAATATATAAAATATGTCATATATATTTATATATATTATAATACTAAATTATTATATTATAATCTGCTAATCTAAATAACTGTTCTTTGAAATTTTTCTCTAATAATCTTTCGTATTTTTCTAAGATATAGCTTCGAAATATTATTCAGCAACAATAAACACATGATAATGAATTATGAAAATAAGTTGATATTAATTATGCAAAATTATTACTACGAATAAACAATTTGGTTTCTGAATGGCTCATGCAGCCAATCAGCTCGATAGTACTTGCGTTGTTAATGATAGTATAATATATACCTAATACTTCATTTATACGATAAATTAGTTTTAAAAAAATCTGCATAAAATCGTGTAGAAATAGAATTACTTGTTTCTAAACTTCGTCATTTCGAAATGTCGTGTAAAGAAATGTGTAAAAAAAAGAATTAGGTGCATTTCGTTACAACGAGAGTAATATCGATAGTCCAGGTCTCACCACGTGGAGGTTGCTGCATACGGAGACCCATAATCGTTAATAAAAATTTAAGAACAAATCAGTTATATTAATCTCTATACGTACAGAATATAGAGACCAATGAAGAGAGCTAACGATGTTATTGCGTATCTCGTGTAGTAATAAAATAAGAGAAGAGGACACTCTTGCCCTCTTGACTGTTTTGTTTACGTTTTCCAAGAAAGATCGAGTTTCCGGAACTCCAAGTAAGAAAGACACAACTCAGACTCAATGTCATCGTTCTATACAAGCCCTTCAAATCTAATGTCAAGTTGTGTCAACAAAAGAATTTCGTTCACTCGTGACGATTTTGAAAACATTAAATATTTCAAAGGTTATCTGAGAATATTTTATACCAATATGCGAACATAAACTAAATAATAACTAAACAATTGCATAAAAAAAAGAGGTAACATAAATTATTTCTTGCTTTTTTTTAATACGACATAGATCAAAATATTTTAAATAATGATTTACGATTAAAGAAAATAACGCAAATAAAAATTTACAAAATTACAATTTATTTGCAATATATAAATTACGTATTTTACGTAGGTAGATTCACTTTATAAAGAATTATAAAAACTAATTAGAAAAAGAATAGATAAAGTTTCTAAGACTTTTCACTTGGACGAATAAAATCTTCAAAGTTCATCAAATGATTTCGACATCAATGATCTCGATTGCTTAAGAGAAACTTTGAAGTGTACGAGCAATAATGTCACACGAAAGATAAAAAGAGCTTAAATAATTGCCTAATCACAAACGCACGAGTACTCTTCCCACGCTTTTCTTCTCCTCTCATCATTTCGTTTCGTTTCGTTTCGTTTCGTTTCGCGACAAGCGATGCGATGCGACGCGAAGAGGATGATGAGAGAAAGAGAGAAAAGACTGCTCGTTTTAGTAGGACTACACCGCAACATTTTTGCGGTGCTTTTATGTCTTAATTTCCTTTCGAACCCTTCCCTCCCTCCCTCCCTGCCATCCTTTCATCCACCGTAAGAGTCTATTTATAGTGAGCACAGCTTCTCCACTTAGCATCTTCCTCTGCGTTCCGGCGATACTCGAGAGAGGTCTACGATCTTCGAATTTCTTCGTGGAAAATACTATCAACTAAATTCTATAAGAAAGAGAGAGAGAGAGAGAGAAAGGAGGAAAGAAAAACATTCCAAAAGCGAAAAACTCTTAGCAAAGTTTGGAAATTAAAAACATTTTTATTCGTACTTATAATCGTACGTCTTGTATCAATTGATTGCATCTCAAACTCGAATTTAGGTAATTCTTCGAACAATTTTTTAATTTATTAGTTATCAACTACGAATCTTGAAAATATTTTTTCCCTATAACAAAACGGGAATAAAATTTCTACAAAAAAAAAAAAAGATACAACTTTGAAACTTCACAAATAAAAAAGAATTATAATTCATGATTATACGCTTTATGTTATAAAATATGCATCTCTCAGTTTAAGAATCGCGTGGCTTATCTCTCGAGTTTACATAATTTATCAACTTTTTATTACTCTGCAATATACGTGCATACACGTAGACGTGCTTTAAAAAGGTGATAACGAGATTAAGATTAAGGAAGGAAGGGTCGTCGAGGAGTTTGGAGAGATGTAGGAAGAGAGTTCTCTCGATTATCATACATACATACATACATATATATATATATATATATATATATATATATATTCAATGATACTTAAGATTATTAATTTACAACAAATCCAAAAAAAGAAAGAAAGAAAGAAAGAAAAACGAACGATCGATCGAAAGAAAAAAGCACGTATATACAAATTCATAAATATTTAATCACTAATAAATTATACGTATATAAAAATTAAGTAACATATACAAACTCTCCGGAAGACCATCGATAGGTTCAACGATCGAGCATTACCGAACATATTCGACAAAAAACCTGATGATCTAATAAGCGTCGAAAAAAAAAGAGAAGAAAAGAAAAGCAAAAAAATAAAAGAATCATAGCAACTTAGGAGAAGTCTCTCTATAGGGTGGAGGATCAACGACTACGAGAACTACGACGATAGAACTCGACTTCTTAAGGCTTTCGAAGGACGCGGCACGAAGATCGAGGGATCTTGCCTTTTCCGCAGCACGATGTGAGAATGTTACTCGGTCTAAGGTAACTAACTCCATAGCAAAAACTGGACGTTCTCCTGCCTACTTCGCAGTTTTCTTTTTTTTTTGTCTTCGACCTACCCCCACCTCACCCTCTCTTCATCCTCTTCTTTATCGTCTTCTTCGTAGTAACCAAGCATCATCTACCCATCCTCCTCCTCCTCCTCCTCCTCCTCCTCCTTCTCTTTCATCCTCCTCTTTCAGCCTCCTCCTCCACCCCCTTCTCCTCATCCTTCGTCGTAGTTTCTATCTCTTGACGTTTCCCTAGAGAACGACGGTGACACATCGACCTGTCCACCAACTGCACCGGCACACGCTATAATCCCAATGCATCGGCCTAATGTCTAATGCTTACCTACTATACGACAGAATGATGGTCTTGATAAAAAAGAGACGCTGAAATAGCTTCTCTTTCAAGAAATACACACACGGAAATATGATAGTTAGCTTGATTGATAATAATCAGTGTCGGGCTTAGTCATCGACTATGACGTTTCAAATCCCAAATATTTTCCATATATTTGTTTCGTTAATGTTTATAACTTTAGAATCTTTTTATAATCAATATTCCATCCACGTTCGCGTGATCTCACGCGGAAATAATTGAAACATATCCACGCTTTTTCATTCAAATCCGGCTTTGTTTTTATTATTAATTCGTAAAAAAAAATTCCAATGGGTTAACAATTCCAAAGGATATAAATCGATAAAACGCGATAGAAAAGAATAGTCCAAGAGATCGATAACTAATTTATCAAACTCTTAACGTCGAATAAATCAACGCGCATCCCTATAGAATTATATCTTTTAATCGACACACTTCATACAAGTGTAAGATGATACTCAACCCTTGAACTACAAGGGGTAGATAATCGAAAGGGACTCTCGACGATGTTAAAGAAGAGAGAGCGAAGAGAAAGAGAGATAAAAAGAATTACAAAGATAGAGAATAAGAGAAGGAAGAAAAATTCATTATCGTTGACGCAACGCGTCGACGTTGAAATCGTTTAAAATTGCTAAAAGAAAATCACAAAGTAGAACGTAACCACTGCGTCGGGTCGCGTCGCCTCGCGTCTGTAAGATTCTCGACAAAATCGTCTCTGCCATCTGGCATGCAACTGGCCGACAACGTGCAAGCCGCATTACGATAGTAATTGTTGCAGGACTCCCTCTCTCCTTCGTTACTCCTCTCCTCCTCTTCTTCTTCGTCTTCTTCTTCGTCTCTTTTTTCTTATATCTCTTTTTCTTATCCTTTTCTCTCTCATTGCGGTTGCACGCGCATATTTTCTCTCTGTTTCTATCTCTCTTCAAAATGCTAATGCTTCGTTTCTTTACGAATTAACAGAGAAAAAAAGAGAGAGAGAGACAAAAAAGGAGAGAGAGAGAGAGAGAGAGATAGAGATTCTGAATATGAGGAATGTAAAAAGTTTTTTAACGAAACACACGAAGCTCTTCCTAATTCCATTGCTTAACTCTTCGTCTTGGATTGTGATACAAGAACGACGTTTAACGACGTACCTTCTCGAGATAGGTCGGACTCTGTGCGAAATGCCGTAAATTTATCATGGATTCCGTTTTATGTCGGGCATTTCTTGGAACGAATCTACTGTTACTCACTCACGAACACGCGATACCGTTCATCTTCCTCCTCTCGATCTATCTATTTATCGAATATATCGACAATATCAAGAAAAAGTTTCAAAGAGTAAACAAAAAGAAAGAAGGAGGAAAGTGAGACAATCGTTTTTTATTTTCAATGCGAGCAAGAAAATGTTTATTTTCCTCCTAATTAAAAAGGATCTCTGAACAGTTGTCTCCTTTGCTTCGACTAATTTTTTTGTTTTTTTTTTTTAATTAGCTTCTAACGTCTTCCCTTTTTTTTTAAATTTGGAAGAATAATAAATGAACAAAAAGAAGAGAAATCCCGTGTCATCTTTATAATCGTATAACTCTAAAAAAAAAAGAATCTGTCAACTCAACATTTTTTTAAATAAATCAACGAGGAAAGATAGAAAAGATTTTCATTTTCTGTCCAATCACTCCCGAAAATCCCGGAAATTTGTTTTCCTCTTCTGGATCTTTATCAGACATGATTCTCCTTTTCTCTTTTTCTTTTAGAAAACTTTAAAAGAACAAAAAAGTTTTACTTTTCTTACCCAAGGATCTATATAATACTTAAATAAAATCAACATTTCAATAAGTCTCGAGTTTCAATTTCCCTTCCCTTGTCTTCCTCAAACACTCCACAAGAAGAATAATAAAGATCGATAGTCCCATTTAAGAGGTCAAGAAATGTTAATGCAAAGGAAATCGAAGTACTCGATTCTCTCTTCGTCGTCGTCGTCGTCGTCCTTTATCGAGAACGGCCTTGCCCCTTTGCAAAAGAAAGTTCTATTTCCTTGGAAGATATAAGAAATTCTTGGCAAATGTACGACTGCGGATTCAATTTGTATGCAGAAAGGGGAAATGCAACAACGTCCAGCATTTCTATCCTACGGTGAAATAGATGGTAGAACAAAATTTCAAAGATTACGTAAGGTCTCTCGATTATACGATTTACTGATACTTTGCGATTATTCGATCGAATCGAAATATTTATGAGTAAAAAGAATTCACATATGTATACCACATATGTACGTGCATCCATACGTATATAGATAGATCGTATTCTTTTTAAAATCTAATCTCCGTTTTACAATTCGACCTTCGACTCGTCGTAAAGCTGTTCATCCTACTGTTTGCGAGACGTCACTTTGATAGATTAACGATGCACACACATAGACCAACATACGAATTTTCTTATATCGACCATTTGAAAATCGATATACCATTAGAACGTAAATCGACGAGGGAAGCCAGAGAGAAAGAAAGAAGAAAAGAAAAAAAATCGATTCTCTTCGTTCGTTTAAGCAACGTAAAAGATCCAGTTAGTATTCAGTCCGGTTCATC